>NW_026942922.1:0-115522 GCF_024139115.2 Armigeres subalbatus | reverse complement strand
AACCCCCTTCCCCCTTTGTCACGCATTTTTGTATACCTAGTACATGTATTGTCACAAAATCTTAGAACCCTCCCCCCCCCTAAAACCTGTGACATCATTATTGAACGACCTCTTGAGCGTCGGTATTAACTTGTTGAATATAGCATCGCAATCAATACTCTTGCTCTTGAGGTTCGACGCCAAACTTGTAAGCCGTCAACGACGAAAAAGGCCGGATTTTTCAGTTATAAGCCATATATGTTCTGTTAAATCTTGCTGCTTATATCGTTCGTTCCGCTGAATTGTGTTTGTGGCCTTATGGTCAGGCAGGGGAGATAAACCAAATTGGGGAAGTGGAACAACTATTCAGTGTAACAAAAATCAGTGCCTCAATCTATGCAACCTGAAACACACGAAGTATTTAAACTGTAAGCTAGCTCGGGCGCCGTCAGGCGCCCATACTCGGATTCTGCATAACTTATCGTTTTTCTGTCATTTCGCAAATTTATATCTGATGTACATTAGTGTGTGTGAGAGCTTTCTGTTTTTAACGTTCGTGCAGCAGTTCGAATTTCCGAATTGTTGTTTACATATAAAAATCGTAAATTTAAAAAAAAAAAAACGTTACACCTCCCAGAGAAAAATTTTTACGACGGTTTTTTTTTTTGTAATGAAGTGTCTAAATCTAAATTCAGCAGGTATTTCGCAGGTGCCTGAAATCGAAATCCGTCTCATCTAGTGGAGGGGCAGCGAGAGATTTGCCGCGTGTGTTTAAGAGGTTCCCCGCGAGTGATAAAGAAAAGGAATCGCTTCCGTGACAATATTGAAAATTAAACAAACTGAAGAACGATTCAATACGGCAGATACCGAACGGCAGCAGCTGCGAGAGTTGGTAAGATTTCTGGAGGAAAAATCCTTCGCGTTGGAGCAGCAAAACGAAATCCTACACAATCATGGATTTGCGGGGAATTATTCGGGTGTTCTGCCGAGTATGGCCACCACTTGCATCCGTGGCAGACCGATTGGAGTGTGCCTGGAAGTATCCGAACGAGCAATCACTGTAGATCGACGCCACAAATGGAAACAATAAGCGAATGGAGTTCAGTCGAGAACAACGCAGAAGGTCAGTGGAAAATTCATTCAATTGTAAATTCAAATACCCAACCTGAGTTTTATTCTTAGGACTATTTTCAAAAATTGATGTAAGCGCATAAAACTGTGTAAGACACCAGGTCGAGGTGAACCAACCTCGCTCGCATCCACATATGCACCTGGGTACTGGTCAGTGGAAAATTTATTCAATTGTAGATTCAAATACCCAACCTGAGTTTTATTCTGAGGACTATTTTCAAAAATTGATGTAAGCGCATAAAACTGTGTAAGACACTAGATCGAGGTCATTGAACTCGCTCGCATCCACATATGCACCTGGGTACTGGTCAGTGGAAAATTCATTCAATTGTAGATTCAAATACCCAACCTGAATTTTATTCTTAGGACTATTTTCAAAAATTGGTGTAAGCGCATTAAACTGTGTAAGACACTAGGTCGAGGTCACCAACCTCGCTCGCATCCACATATGCACCTGGGTACTGGTCAGTGGAAAATTCATTCAATTGTAAATTCAAATACCCAACCTGAGTTTTATTCTTAGGACTATTTTCAAAAATTGATGTAAGCGCATAAAACTGTGTAAGACACTAGGTCGAGGTCATTGAACTCGCTCGCATCCACATATGCACCTGGGTACTGGTCAGTGGAAAATTCATTCAATTGTAAATTCAAATACCCAACCTGAGTTTTATTCTTAGGACTATTTTCAAAAATTGATGTAGGCGCATAAAACTGTGTAAGACACTAGGTCGAGGTCACCAACCTCGCTCGCATCCACATATGCACCTGGGTACTGGTCAGTGGAAAATTCATTCAATTGTAGATTTAAATACCCAACCTGAGTTTTGATCTTAGGACTATTTTCAAAAATTGATGTAAGCGCATAAAACTGTGTAAGACACTAGGTCGAGGTCACCAACCTCGCTCGCATCCACATATGCACCTGGGTATGTGCATTCATTCAATCAAGGATGTTAATGATCATTCAATATTTGCGTTCGATCATTTAGTAGTTTGCCAATAACTCATTCTAGAAGCTGAATTTCAAAATATGTTGTATGGTGGACTTGTAGTGCGAAGGTTTTTCTACAACTCTGCCTAATGGTTCGTTGTTTGAATTCCACTAGTAACGGAGTTATAGCTATAGTTTCAGTAACTTAGACTAAATGATAACAAAATTCCAATCATTTAGTCTAAGTTACTGCAACTAGCGCTCTAACTCCGTTATTAGTTGAATTCTAATAACGAACCATTAGGCAAAGTTGTAGAAAAACCTTCGCACTAGAAGTCCACCATACAACATATTTTGAAATTCAGCTTCTGGAATGTGTTATTGACAAACTACTAAATGATCGAACGCAAATTACTGAATGATCGTTAACATCCTTGCATTCAATTGTAGATTTAAATACCCAACCTGAGTTTTATTCTTAGGACTATTTTCAAAAATTGATGTAAGCGCATAAAACTGTGTAAGACACTAGGTCGAGGTCACCAACCTCGCTCGCATCCACATATGCACCTGGGTATGTGCATTCATTCAATTGTAGATTTAAATACCCAACCTGAGTTTTATTCTTAGGACTATTTTCAAAAATTGATGTAAGCGCATAAAACTGTGTAAGACACTAGGTCGAGGTCAACAACCTCGCTCGCAACCACATGTGCACCTGGGTACTGGTCAGTGGAAAATTCATTCAATTGTAGATTTAAATACCCAACCTGAGTTTTATTCTTAGGACTATTTTCAAAAATTGATGTAAGCGCATAAAACTGTGTAAGACACTAGGTCGAGGTCACCAACCTCGCTCGCATCCACATATGCACCTGGGTACTGGTCAGTGGAAAATTCATTCAATTGTAGATTTAAATACCCAACCTGAGTTTTATTCTTAGAACTATTTTCAAAAATTGATGTTAGCGCATTAAACTGTGTAAGACATAAGGTCGAGGTCACCAACCTCGCTCGCATCCACATATGCACCTGGGTACTGGTCAGTGGAAAATTCATTCAATTGTAGATTTAAATACCCAACCTGAGTTTTATTCTTAGGACTATTTTCAAAAATTGATGTAACCGCATTAAACTGTGTAAGACACTAGGTCGAGGTCACCAACCTCGCTCGCATCCACATATGCACCTGGGTATGTGCATTCATTCAATTGTAGATTTAAATACCCAACCTGAGTTTTATTCTTAGGACTATTTTCAAAAATTGATGTAAGCGCATAAAACTGTGTAAGACACTAGGTCGAGGTCAACAACCTCGCTCGCAACCACATGTGCACCTGGGTACTGGTCAGTGGAAAATTCATTCAATTGTAGATTCCAATACCCAACCTGAGTTTTATTCTTAGGACTATTTTCAAAAATTGGTGTAAGCGCATTAAACTGTGTAAGACACTAGGTCGAGGTCACCAACCTCGCTCGCATCCACATATGCACCTGGGAACTGGTCAGTGGAAAACTCATTCAATTGTAGATTCAAATACCCAACCTGAGTTTTATTCTTAGGACTATTTTCAAAAATTGATGTAAGCGCATAAAACTGTGTAAGACACTAGGTCGAGGTCAACAACCTCGCTCGCAACCACATGTGCACCTGGGTACTGGTCAGTGGAAAATTCATTCAATTGTAGATTCCAATACCCAACCTGAGTTTTATTCTTAGGACTATTTTCAAAAATTGGTGTAAGCGCATTAAACTGTGTAAGACACTAGGTCGAGGTCACCAACCTCGCTCGCATCCACATATGCACCTGGGAACTGGTCAGTGGAAAACTCATTCAATTGTAGATTTAAATACCCAACCTGAGTTTTATTCTTAGGACTATTTTCAAAAATTGATGTAAGCGCATAAAACTGTGTAAGACACTAGGTCGAGGTCACCAACCTCGCTCGCATCCACATATGCACCTGGGAACTGGTCAGTGGAAAACTCATTCAATTGTAGATTTAAATACCCAACCTGAGTTTTATTCTTAGGACTATTTTCAAAAATTGATGTAAGCGCATAAAACTGTGTAAGACACTAGGTCGAGGTCAACAACCTCGCTCGCATCCACATATGCACCTGGGTACTGGTCAGTGGAAAATTCATTCAATTGTAGATTTAAATACCCAACCTGAGTTTTATTCTTAGGACTATTTTCAAAAATTGATGTAAGCGCATAAAACTGTGTAAGACACTAGGTCGAGGTCACCAACCTCGCTCGCATCCACATATGCACCTGGGAACTGGTCAGTGGAAAACTCATTCAATTGTAGATTTAAATACCCAACCTGAGTTTTATTCTTAGGACTATTTTCAAAAATTGATGTAAGCGCATAAAACTGTGTAAGACACTAGGTCGAGGTCACCAACCTCGCTCGCATCCACATATGCACCTGGGTACTGGTCAGTGGAAAATTAATTCAATTGTAAATTCAAATACCCAACCTGAGTTTTATTCTTAGGACTATTTTTAAAAATTGATGTAAGCGCATAAAACTGTGTAAGACACTAGGTCGAGGTCACCAACCTCGCTCGCATCCACATATGCACCTGGGTACTGGTCAGTGGAAAATTCATTCAATTGTAGATTTAAATACCCAACCTGAGTTTTATTCTTAGGACTATTTTCAAAATTGATGTAAGCGCATAAAACTGTGTAAGACACTAGGTCGAGGTCACCAACCTCGCTCGCATCCACATATGCACCTGGGTACTGGTCAGTGGAAAATTCATTCAATTGTAGATTTAAATACCCAACCTGAGTTTTATTCTTAGGACTATTTTCAAAAATTGATGTAAGCGCATAAAACTGTGTAAGACACTAGGTCGAGGTCACCAACCTCGCTCGCATCCACATATGCACCTGGGTACTGGTCAGTGGAAAATTAATTCAATTGTAAATTCAAATACCCAACCTGAGTTTTATTCTTAGGACTATTTTTAAAAATTGATGTAAGCGCATAAAACTGTGTAAGACACTAGGTCGAGGTCACCAACCTCGCTCGCATCCACATATGCACCTGGGTACTGGTCAGTGGAAAATTCATTCAATTGTAGATTTAAATACCCAACCTGAGTTTTATTCTTAGGACTATTTTCAAAAATTGATGTAAGCGCATAAAACTGTGTAAGACACTAGGTCGAGGTCACCAACCTCGCTCGCATCCACATATGCACCTGGGTACTGGTCAGTGGAAAATTCATTCAATTGTAGATTTAAATACCCAACCTGAGTTTTATTCTTAGGACTATTTTTCAAAATTGATGTAAGCGCATAAAACTGTGTAAGACACTAGGTCGAGGTCACCAACCTCGCTCGCATCCACATATGCACCTGGGAACTGGTCAGTGGAAAACTCATTCAATTGTAGATTTAAATACCCAACCTGAGTTTTATTCTTAGGACTATTTTCAAAAATTGATGTAAGCGCATAAAACTGTGTAAGACACTAGGTCGAGGTCACCAACCTCGCTCGCATCCACATATGCACCTGGGTACTGGTCAGTGGAAAATTAATTCAATTGTAAATTCAAATACCCAACCTGAGTTTTATTCTTAGGACTATTTTTAAAAATTGATGTAAGCGCATAAAACTGTGTAAGACACTAGGTCGAGGTCACCAACCTCGCTCGCATCCACATATGCACCTGGGTACTGGTCAGTGGAAAATTCATTCAATTGTAAATTCAAATACCCAACCTGAGTTTTATTCTTAGGACTATTTTCAAAAATTGATGTAAGCGCATAAAACTGTGTAAGACACTAGGTCGAGGTCACCAACCTCGCTCGCATCCACATATGCACCTGGGAACTGGTCAGTGGAAAACTCATTCAATTGTAGATTTAAATACCCAACCTGAGTTTTATTCTTAGGACTATTTTCAAAAATTGATGTAAGCGCATAAAACTGTGTAAGACACTAGGTCGAGGTCACCAACCTCGCTCGCATCCACATATGCACCTGGGTACTGGTCAGTGGAAAATTAATTCAATTGTAAATTCAAATACCCAACCTGAGTTTTATTCTTAGGACTATTTTTAAAAATTGATGTAAGCGCATAAAACTGTGTAAGACACTAGGTCGAGGTCACCAACCTCGCTCGCATCCACATATGCACCTGGGTACTGGTCAGTGGAAAATTCATTCAATTGTAAATTCAAATACCCAACCTGAGATTTATTCTTAGGACTATTTTCAAAAATTGATGTAAGCGCATTAAACTGTGTAAGACACTAGGTCGAGGTCACCAACCTCGCTCGCATCCACATATGCACCTGGGTAGTGGTCAGTGGAAAGTTCATTCATTTGTCAATTCAAATACCCAACCTGAGATTTATTCTTAGGACTATTTTCAAAAATTGATGTAAGCGCATTAAACTGTGTAAGACACTAGGTCGAGGTCACCAACCTCGCTCGCATCCACATATGCACCTGGGTACTGGTCAGTGGAAAATTAATTCAATTGTAAATTCAAATACCCAACCTGAGTTTTATTCTTAGGACTATTTTTAAAAATTGATGTAAGCGCATAAAACTGTGTAAGACACTAGGTCGAGGTCACCAACCTCGCTCGCATCCACATATGCACCTGGGTACTGGTCAGTGGAAAATTCATTCAATTGTAAATTCAAATACCCAACCTGAGATTTATTCTTAGGACTATTTTCAAAAATTGATGTAAGCGCATAAAACTGTGTAAGACACTATGTCGAGGTCACCAACCTCGCTCGCATCCACATATGCACCTGGGTACTGGTCAGTGGAAAATTCATTCAATTGTAAATTCAAATACCCAACCTGAGATTTATTCTTAGGACTATTTTCAAAAATTGATGTAAGCGCATAAAACTGTGTAAGACACTAGGTCGAGGTCAACAACCTCGCTCGCATCCACATATGCACCTGGGTATGTGCATTCATTCAATTGTAGATTTAAATACCCAACCTGGGTTTTATTCTTAGGACTATTTTCAAAAATTGATGTAAGCGCATAAAACTGTGTAAGACACTAGGTCGAGGTCACCAACCTCGCTCGCATCCACATATGCACCTGGGTACTGGTCAGTGGAAAATTCATTCAATTGTAAATTCAAATACCCAACCTGAGATTTATTCTTAGGACTATTTTCAAAATTGATGTAAGCGCATTAAACTGTGTAAGACACTAGGTCGAGGTCACCAACCTCGCTCGCATCCACATATGCACCTGGGTACTGGTCAGTGGAAAATTCATTCAATTGTAGATTCCAATACCCAACCTGAATTTTATTCTTAGGACTATTTTCAAAAATTGGTGTAAGCGCATTAAACTGTGTAAGACACTAGATCGAGGTCATTGAACTCGCTCGCATCCACATATGCACCTGGGTACTGGTCAGTGGAAAATTCATTCAATTGTAGATTTAAATACTCAACCTGAGTTTTATTCTGAGGACTATTTTCAAAAATTGATGTAAGCGCATAAAACTGTGTAAGACACTAGGTCGAGGTCACCAACCTCGCTCGCATCCACATATGCACCTGGGTTGGGTACTGGTCAGTGGAAAATTCATTCAATTGTAGATTCAAATACCAAACCTGAGTTTTATTCTTAGGACTATTTTCAAAAATTGATGTAAGCGCATAAAACTGTGTAAGACACTAGGTCGAGGTCACCAACCTCGCTCGCATCCACATATGCACCTGGGTACTGGTCAGTGGAAAATTCATTCAATTGTAGATTTAAATACCCAACCTGAGTTTTATTCTTAGGACTATTTTCAAAAATTGATGTAAGCGCATAAAACTGTGTAAGACACTAGGTCGAGGTCATTGAACTCGCTCGCATCCACATATGCACCTGGGTACTGGTCAGTGGAAAATTAATTCAATTGTAAATTCAAATACCCAACCTGAGTTTTATTCTTAGGACTATTTTAAAAATTGATGTAAGCGCATAAAACTGTGTAAGACACTAGGTCGAGGTCACCAACCTCGCTCGCATCCACATATGCACCTGGGTACTGGTCAGTGGAAAATTCATTCAATTGTAAATTCAAATACCCAACCTGAGATTTATTCTTAGGACTATTTTCAAAAATTGATGTAAGCGCATTAAACTGTGTAAGACACTAGGTCGAGGTCACCAACCTCGCTCGCATCCACATATGCACCTGGGTACTGGTCAGTGGAAAATTCATTCAATTGTAAATTCAAATACCCAACCTGAGATTTATTCTTAGGACTATTTTCAAAAATTGATGTAAGCGCATAAAACTGTGTAAGACACTAGGTCGAGGTCAACAACCTCGCTCGCATCCACATATGCACCTGGGTATGTGCATTCATTCAATTGTAGATTTAAATACCCAACCTGGGTTTTATTCTTAGGACTATTTTCAAAAATTGATGTAAGCGCATAAAACTGTGTAAGACACTAGGTCGAGGTCACCAACCTCGCTCGCATCCACATATGCACCTGGGTACTGGTCAGTGGAAAATTCATTCAATTGTAAATTCAAATACCCAACCTGAGATTTATTCTAGGACTATTTTCAAAAATTGATGTAAGCGCATTAAACTGTGTAAGACACTAGGTCGAGGTCACCAACCTCGCTCGCATCCACATATGCACCTGGGTACTGGTCAGTGGAAAATTCATTCAATTGTAGATTCCAATACCCAACCTGAATTTTATTCTTAGGACTATTTTCAAAAATTGGTGTAAGCGCATTAAACTGTGTAAGACACTAGATCGAGGTCATTGAACTCGCTCGCATCCACATATGCACCTGGGTACTGGTCAGTGGAAAATTCATTCAATTGTAGATTTAAATACTCAACCTGAGTTTTATTCTGAGGACTATTTTCAAAAATTGATGTAAGCGCATAAAACTGTGTAAGACACTAGGTCGAGGTCACCAACCTCGCTCGCATCCACATATGCACCTGGGTTGGGTACTGGTCAGTGGAAAATTCATTCAATTGTAGATTCAAATACCAAACCTGAGTTTTATTCTTAGGACTATTTTCAAAATTGATGTAAGCGCATAAAACTGTGTAAGACACTAGGTCGAGGTCACCAACCTCGCTCGCATCCACATATGCACCTGGGTACTGGTCAGTGGAAAATTCATTCAATTGTAGATTCAAATACCCAACCTGAGTTTTATTCTTAGGACTATTTTCAAAAATTGATGTAAGCGCATAAAACTGTGTAAGACACTAGGTCGAGGTCACCAACCTCGCTCGCATCCACATATGCACCTGGGTACTGGTCAGTGGAAAATTAATTCAATTGTAAATTCAAATACCCAACCTGAGTTTTATTCTTAGGACTATTTTCAAAAATTGATGTAAGCGCATAAAACTGTGTAAGACACTAGGTCGAGGTCATTGAACTCGCTCGCATCCACATATGCACCTGGGTACTGGTCAGTGGAAAATTCATTCAATTGTAGATTCCAATACCCAACCTGAATTTTATTCTTAGGACTATTTTCAAAAATTGGTGTAAGCGCATTAAACTGTGTAAGACACTAGATCGAGGTCATTGAACTCGCTCGCATCCACATATGCACCTGGGTACTGGTCAGTGGAAAATTCATTCAATTGTAGATTCAAATACCCAACCTGAATTTTATTCTTAGGACTATTTTCAAAAATTGGTGTAAGCGCATTAAACTGTGTAAGACACTAGGTCGAGGTCACCAACCTCGCTCGCATCCACATATGCACCTGGGAACTGGTCAGTGGAAAACTCATTCAATTGTAGATTCAAATACCCAACCTGAGTTTTATTCTTAGGACTATTTTCAAAAATTGATGTAAGCGCATAAAACTGTGTAAGACACTAGGTCGAGGTCACCAACCTCGCTCGCATCCACATATGCACCTGGGTACTGGTCAGTGGAAAATTAATTCAATTGTAAATTCAAATACCCAACCTGAGTTTTATTCTTAGGACTATTTTTAAAAATTGATGTAAGCGCATAAAACTGTGTAAGACACTAGGTCGAGGTCACCAACCTCGCTCGCATCCACATATGCACCTGGGTACTGGTCAGTGGAAAATTCATTCAATTGTAGATTTAAATACCCAACCTGAGTTTTATTCTTAGGACTATTTTCAAAATTGATGTAAGCGCATAAAACTGTGTAAGACACTAGGTCGAGGTCACCAACCTCGCTCGCATCCACATATGCACCTGGGTATGTGCATTCATTCAATTGTAGATTTAAATACCCAACCTGAGTTTTATTCTTAGGACTATTTTCAAAAATTGATGTAAGCGCATAAAACTGTGTAAGACACTAGGTCGAGGTCACCAACCTCGCTCGCATCCACATATGCACCTGGGTACTGGTCAGTGGAAAATTCATTCAATTGTAAATTCAAATACCCAACCTGAGTTTTATTCTTAGGACTATTTTCAAAATTGATGTAAGCGCATAAAACTGTGTAAGACACTAGGTCGAGGTCACCAACCTCGCTCGCATCCACATATGCACCTGGGTATGTGCATTCATTCAATTGTAGATTTAAATACCCAACCTGGGTTTTATTCTTAGGACTATTTTCAAAAATTGATGTAAGCGCATTAAACTGTGTAAGACACTAGGTCGAGGTCAACAACCTCGCTCGCAACCACATGTGCACCTGGGTACTGGTCAGTGGAAAATTAATTCAATTGTAGATTCCAATACCCAACCTGAGTTTTATTCTTAGGACTATTTTCAAAATTGGTGTAAGCGCATTAAACTGTGTAAGACACTAGGTCGAGGTCACCAACCTCGCTCGCATCCACATATGCACCTGGGTACTGGTCAGTGGAAAATTCATTCAATTGTAGATTCAAATACCAAACCTGAGTTTTATTCTGAGGACTATTTTCAAAAATTGATGTAAGCGCATTAAACTGTGTAAGACACTAGGTCGAGGTCACCAACCTCGCTCGCATCCACATATGCACCTGGGTACTGGTCAGTGGAAAATTCATTCAATTGTAAATTCAAATACCCAACCTGAGTTTTATTCTTAGGACTATTTTCAAAAATTGATGTAAGCGCATAAAACTATGTAAGACACTAGGTCGAGGTCACCAACCTCGCTCGCATCCCACATATGCACCTGGGTACTGGTCAGTGGAAAATTCATTCAATTGTAAATTCAAATACCCAACCTGAGTTTTATTCTTAGGACTATTTTCAAAAATTGATGTAAGCGCATAAAACTGTGTAAGACACTAGGTCGAGGTCACCAACCTCGCTCGCATCCACATATGCACCTGGGTATGTGCATTCATTCAATTGTAGATTTAAATACCCAACCTGGGTTTTATTCTTAGGACTATTTTCAAAAATTGATGTAAGCGCATAAAACTGTGTAAGACACTAGGTCGAGGTCAACAACCTCGCTCGCAACCACATGTGCACCTGGGTACTGGTCAGTGGAAAATTCATTCAATTGTAGATTCCAATACCCAACCTGAGTTTTATTCTTAGGACTATTTTCAAAAATTGGTGTAAGCGCATTAAACTGTGTAAGACACTAGGTCGAGGTCACCAACCTCGCTCGCATCCACATATGCACCTGGGTACTGGTCAGTGGAAAATTCATTCAATTGTAGATTCAAATACCAAACCTGAGTTTTATTCTGAGGACTATTTTCAAAAATTGATGTAAGCGCATTAAACTGTGTAAGACACTAGGTCGAGGTCAACAACCTCGCTCGCAACCACATGTGCACCTGGGTACTGGTCAGTGGAAAATTCATTCAATTGTAGATTCCAATACCCAACCTGAGTTTTATTCTTAGGACTATTTTCAAAAATTGGTGTAAGCGCATTAAACTGTGTAAGACACTAGGTCGAGGTCACCAACCTCGCTCGCATCCACATATGCACCTGGGTACTGGTCAGTGGAAAATTCATTCAATTGTAAATTCAAATACCCAACCTGAGTTTTATTCTTAGGACTATTTTCAAAAATTGATGTAAGCGCATAAAACTGTGTAAGACACTAGGTCGAGGTCACCAACCTCGCTCGCATCCACATATGCACCTGGGTATGTGCATTCATTCAATTGTAGATTTAAATACCCAACCTGGGTTTTATTCTTAGGACTATTTTCAAAAATTGATGTAAGCGCATAAAACTGTGTAAGACACTAGGTCGAGGTCAACAACCTCGCTCGCAACCACATGTGCACCTGGGTACTGGTCAGTGGAAAATTCATTCAATTGTAGATTCCAATACCCAACCTGAGTTTTATTCTTAGGACTATTTTCAAAAATTGGTGTAAGCGCATTAAACTGTGTAAGACACTAGGTCGAGGTCACCAACCTCGCTCGAATCCACATATGCACCTGGGTACTGGTCAGTGGAAAATTCATTCAATTGTAGATTCCAATACCCAACCTGAATTTTATTCTTAGGACTATTTTCAAAATTGGTGTAAGCGCATTAAACTGTGTAAGACACTAGATCGAGGTCATTGAACTCGCTCGCATCCACATATGCACCTGGGTACTGGTCAGTGGAAAATTCATTCAATTGTAGATTTAAATACCCAACCTGAGTTTTATTCGGAGGACTATTTTCAAACATTGATGTAAGCGCATAAAACTGTGTAAGACACTAGGTCGAGGTCACCAACCTCGCTCGCATCCACATATGCACCTGGGTACTGGTCAGTGGAAAATTCATGCACCTGGGTACTGGTCAGTGGAAAATTCATTCAATTGTAGATTCAAATACCAAACCTGAGTTTTATTCTTAGGACTATTTTCAAAATTGATGTAAGCGCATACAACTGTGTAAGACACTAGGTCGAGGTCACCAACCTCGCTCGCATCCACATATGCACCTGGGTACTGGTCAGTGGAAAATTCATTCAATTGTAGATTCAAATACCAAACCTGAGTTTTATTCTGAGGACTATTTTCAAAAATTGATGTAAGCGCATAAAACTGTGTAAGACACTAGGTCGAGGTCATTGAACTCGCTCGCATCCACATATGCACCTGGGTACTGGTCAGTGGAAAATTCATGCACCTGGGTACTGGTCAGTGGAAAATTCATTCAATTGTAGATTCAAATACCAAACCTGAGTTTTATTCTGAGGACTATTTTCAAAATTGATGTAAGCGCATTAAACTGTGTAAGACACTAGATCGAGGTCATTGAACTCGCTCGCATCCACATATGCACCTGGGTACTGGTCAGTGGAAAATTCATGCACCTGGGTACTGGTCAGTGGAAAATTCATTCAATTGTAGATTCAAATACCAAACCTGAGTTTTATTCTTAGGACTATTTTCAAAAATTGATGTAAGCGCATAAAACTGTGTAAGACACTAGGTCGAGGTCAACAACCTCGCTCGCAACCACATGTGCACCTGGGTACTGGTCAGTGGAAAATTCATTCAATTGTAGATTCAAATACCAAACCTGAGTTTTATTCTGAGGACTATTTTCAAAAATTGATGTAAGCGCATAAAACTGTGTAAGACACTAGGTCGAGGTCAACAACCTCGCTCGCAACCACATGTGCACCTGGGTACTGGTCAGTGGAAAATTCATTCAATTGTAGATTTAAATACCCAACCTGAGTTTTATTCTTAGGACTATTTTCAAAAATTGATGTAAGCGCATAAAACTGTGTAAGACACTAGGTCGAGGTCATTGAACTCGCTCGCATCCACATATGCACCTGGGTACTGGTCAGTGGAAAATTCATGCACCTGGGTACTGGTCAGTGGAAAATTCATTCAATTGTAGATTCAAATACCAAACCTGAGTTTTATTCTGAGGACTATTTTCAAAAATTGATGTAAGCGCATTAAACTGTGTAAGACACTAGGTCGAGGTCACCAACCTCGCTCGCATCCACATATGCACCTGGGTACTGGTCAGTGGAAAATTCATTCAATTGTAGATTTAAATACCCAACCTGAGTTTTATTCTTAGGACTATTTTCAAAAATTGATGTAAGCGCATAAAACTGTGTAAGACACTAGGTCGAGGTCAACAACCTCGCTCGCATCCACATATGCACCTGGGTACTGGTCAGTGGAAAATTCATTCAATTGTAGATTTAAATACCCAACCTGAGTTTTATTCTTAGGACTATTTTCAAAAATTGATGTAAGCGCATAAAACTGTGTAAGACACTAGGTCGAGGTCAACAACCTCGCTCGCAACCACATGTGCACCTGGGTACTGGTCAGTGGAAAATTCATTCAATTGTAGATTTAAATACCCAACCTGAGTTTTATTCTTAGGACTATTTTCAAAAATTGATGTAAGCGCATAAAACTGTGTAAGACACTAGGTCGAGGTCATTGAACTCGCTCGCATCCACATATGCACCTGGGTACTGGTCAGTGGAAAATTCATGCACCTGGGTACTGGTCAGTGGAAAATTCATTCAATTGTAGATTCAAATACCAAACCTGAGTTTTATTCTGAGGACTATTTTCAAAAATTGATGTAAGCGCATTAAACTGTGTAAGACACTAGGTCGAGGTCACCAACCTCGCTCGCATCCACATATGCACCTGGGTACTGGTCAGTGGAAAATTCATTCAATTGTAGATTCAAATACCCAACCTGAGTTTTATTCTTAGGACTATTTTCAAAAATTGTTATAAGCGCATAAAACTGTGTAGGACACCAGGTCGAGGTCACCAACCTCGCTCGCATTCACATATGCACCTGGGTACTGGTCAGTGGAAAATTCATTCAATTGTAGATTCAAATACCCAACCTGAGTTTTATTCTTAGGACTATTTCTAAAAATTTATGTAAGCGCATAAAACTGTGTAAGACACTAGGTCGAGGTCACCAACCTCGCTCGCATCCACATATGCACCTGGGTACTGGTCAGTGGAAAATTCATTCAATTGTAAATTCAAATACCCAACCTGAGATTTATTCTTAGGACTATTTTCAAAAATTGATGTAAGCGCATAAAACTGTGTAAGACACTAGGTCGAGGTCAACAACCTCGCTCGCATCCACATATGCACCTGGGTATGTGCATTCATTCAATTGTAGATTTAAATACCCAACCTGGGTTTTATTCTTAGGACTATTTTCAAAAATTGATGTAAGCGCATAAAACTGTGTAAGACACTAGGTCGAGGTCAACAACCTCGCTCGCAACCACATGTGCACCTGGGTACTGGTCAGTGGAAAATTCATTCAATTGTAGATTCCAATACCCAACCTGAGTTTTATTCTTAGGACTATTTTCAAAAATTGGTGTAAGCGCATTAAACTGTGTAAGACACTAGGTCGAGGTCACCAACCTCGCTCGCATCCACATATGCACCTGGGTACTGGTCAGTGGAAAATTCATTCAATTGTAGATTCAAATACCAAACCTGAGTTTTATTCTGAGGACTATTTTCAAAATTGATGTAAGCGCATTAAACTGTGTAAGACACTAGGTCGAGGTCACCAACCTCGCTCGCATCCACATATGCACCTGGGTACTGGTCAGTGGAAAATTCATTCAATTGTAGATTCCAATACCCAACCTGAATTTTATTCTTAGGACTATTTTCAAAATTGGTGTAAGCGCATTAAACTGTGTAAGACACTAGATCGAGGTCATTGAACTCGCTCGCATCCACATATGCACCTGGGTACTGGTCAGTGGAAAATTCATTCAATTGTAGATTTAAATACTCAACCTGAGTTTTATTCTGAGGACTATTTTCAAAATTGATGTAAGCGCATAAAACTGTGTAAGACACTAGGTCGAGGTCACCAACCTCGCTCGCATCCACATATGCACCTGGGTTGGGTACTGGTCAGTGGAAAATTCATTCAATTGTAGATTCAAATACCAAACCTGAGTTTTATTCTTAGGACTATTTTCAAAAATTGATGTAAGCGCATAAAACTGTGTAAGACACTAGGTCGAGGTCACCAACCTCGCTCGCATCCACATATGCACCTGGGTACTGGTCAGTGGAAAATTCATTCAATTGTAGATTCAAATACCCAACCTGAGTTTTATTCTTAGGACTATTTTTAAAAATTGATGTAAGCGCATAAAACTGTGTAAGTGACCTCGCTCGCATCCACATATGCACCTGGGTACTGGTCAGTGGAAAATTCATGCACCTGGGTACTGGTCAGTGGAAAATTCATTCAATTGTAGATTCAAATACCAAACCTGAGTTTTATTCTGAGGACTATTTTCAAAAATTGATGTAAGCGCATTAAACTGTGTAAGACACTAGGTCGAGGTCAACAACCTCGCTCGCAACCACATGTGCACCTGGGTACTGGTCAGTGGAAAATTCATTCAATTGTAGATTCAAATACCAAACCTGAGTTTTATTCTGAGGACTATTTTCAAAAATTGATGTAAGCGCATTAAACTGTGTAAGACACTAGGTCGAGGTCACCAACCTCGCTCGCATCCACATATGCACCTGGGTACTGGTCAGTGGAAAATTCATTCAATTGTAGATTTAAATACCCAACCTGAGTTTTATTCTTAGGACTATTTTCAAAAATTGATGTAAGCGCATAAAACTGTGTAAGACACTAGGTCGAGGTCAACAACCTCGCTCGCATCCACATATGCACCTGGGTACTGGTCAGTGGAAAATTCATTCAATTGTAGATTTAAATACCCAACCTGAGTTTTATTCTTAGGACTATTTTCAAAAATTGATGTAAGCGCATAAAACTGTGTAAGACACTAGGTCGAGGTCAACAACCTCGCTCGCAAACCACATGTGCACCGGGGTACTGGTCAGTGGAAAATTCATTCAATTGTAGATTTAAATACCCAACCTGAGTTTTATTCTTAGGACTATTTTCAAAAATTGATGTAAGCGCATAAAACTGTGTAAGACACTAGGTCGAGGTCATTGAACTCGCTCGCATCCACATATGCACCTGGGTACTGGTCAGTGGAAAATTCATGCACCTGGGTACTGGTCAGTGGAAAATTCATTCAATTGTAGATTCAAATACCAAACCTGAGTTTTATTCTGAGGACTATTTTCAAAAATTGATGTAAGCGCATTAAACTGTGTAAGACACTAGGTCGAGGTCACCAACCTCGCTCGCATCCACATATGCACCTGGGAACTGGTCAGTGGAAAACTCATTCAATTGTAGATTTAAATACCCAACCTGAGTTTTATTCTTAGGACTATTTTCAAAAATTGATGTAAGCGCATAAAACTGTGTAAGACACTAGGTCGAGGTCACCAACCTCGCTCGCATCCACATATGCACCTGGGTACTGGTCAGTGGAAAATTAATTCAATTGTAAATTCAAATACCCAACCTGAGTTTTATTCTTAGGACTATTTTTAAAAATTGATGTAAGCGCATAAAACTGTGTAAGACACTAGGTCGAGGTCACCAACCTCGCTCGCATCCACATATGCACCTGGGTACTGGTCAGTGGAAAATTCATTCAATTGTAAATTCAAATACCCAACCTGAGATTTATTCTTAGGACTATTTTCAAAAATTGATGTAAGCGCATAAAACTGTGTAAGACACTAGGTCGAGGTCAACAACCTCGCTCGCATCCACATATGCACCTGGGTATGTGCATTCATTCAATTGTAGATTTAAATACCCAACCTGGGTTTTATTCTTAGGACTATTTTCAAAAATTGATGTAAGCGCATAAAACTGTGTAAGACACTAGGTCGAGGTCAACAACCTCGCTCGCAACCACATGTGCACCTGGGTACTGGTCAGTGGAAAATTCATTCAATTGTAGATTCCAATACCCAACCTGAGTTTTATTCTTAGGACTATTTTCAAAAATTGGTGTAAGCGCATTAAACTGTGTAAGACACTAGGTCGAGGTCACCAACCTCGCTCGCATCCACATATGCACCTGGGTACTGGTCAGTGGAAAATTCATTCAATTGTAGATTCAAATACCAAACCTGAGTTTTATTCTGAGGACTATTTTCAAAAATTGATGTAAGCGCATTAAACTGTGTAAGACACTAGGTCGAGGTCACCAACCTCGCTCGCATCCACATATGCACCTGGGTACTGGTCAGTGGAAAATTCATTCAATTGTAGATTCCAATACCCAACCTGAATTTTATTCTTAGGACTATTTTCAAAAATTGGTGTAAGCGCATTAAACTGTGTAAGACACTAGATCGAGGTCATTGAACTCGCTCGCATCCACATATGCACCTGGGTACTGGTCAGTGGAAAATTCATTCAATTGTAGATTTAAATACTCAACCTGAGTTTTATTCTGAGGACTATTTTCAAAAATTGATGTAAGCGCATAAAACTGTGTAAGACACTAGGTCGAGGTCACCAACCTCGCTCGCATCCACATATGCACCTGGGTTGGGTACTGGTCAGTGGAAAATTCATTCAATTGTAGATTCAAATACCAAACCTGAGTTTTATTCTTAGGACTATTTTCAAAATTGATGTAAGCGCATAAAACTGTGTAAGACACTAGGTCGAGGTCACCAACCTCGCTCGCATCCACATATGCACCTGGGTACTGGTCAGTGGAAAATTCATTCAATTGTAGATTTAAATACCCAACCTGAGTTTTATTCTTAGGACTATTTTCAAAAATTGATGTAAGCGCATAAAACTGTGTAAGACACTAGGTCGAGGTCATTGAACTCGCTCGCATCCACATATGCACCTGGGTACTGGTCAGTGGAAAATTCATTCAATTGTAGATTCAAATACCCAACCTGAATTTTATTCTTAGGACTATTTTCAAAAATTGGTGTAAGCGCATTAAACTGTGTAAGACACTAGGTCGAGGTCACCAACCTCGCTCGCATCCACATATGCACCTGGGAACTGGTCAGTGGAAAACTCATTCAATTGTAGATTCAAATACCCAACCTGAGTTTTATTCTTAGGACTATTTTCAAAAATTGATGTAAGCGCATAAAACTGTAAGACACTAGGTCGAGGTCCATTAACCTCGCTCGCATCCCATATACATATGCACCTGGGTACTGGTCAGTGGAAAATTAATTCAATTGTAAATTCAAATACCAACCTGAGTTTTATTCTTAGGACTATTTTAAAATTGATGTAAGCGCATAAAACTGTGTAGACACTAGGTCGAGGTCACCAACCTCGCTCGCATCCACATATGCACCTGGTGCTGGTCAGTGGAAAATTCATTCAATTGTAGATTTAAATACCCAACCTGAGTTTTATTCTTAGGACTATTTTCAAAATTGATGTAAGCGCATACAACTGTGTAAGACACTAGGTCGAGGTCACCAACCTCGCTCGCATCCACATATGCACCTGGGTACTAGTCAATGGAAAATTCATTCAATTGTAGATTCAAATACCCAACCTGAGTTTAATTCTTGGGACTATTTTAAAATTGATGTAAGCGCATAAAACTGTGTAAGACACTAGGTCGAGGTCATTGAACCTCGCTCGCATCCACATATGCACCTGGGTACTGGTCAGTGGAAAATTCATTCAATTGTAGATTCAAATACCCAACCTAGGAATTTTTATTCTTAGGACTATTTTCAAAAATTGATGTAAGCGCATAAAACTGTGTAAGACACTAGGTCGAGGTCACCACCTCGCTCGCATCCACATATGCACCTGGGAACTGGTCAGTGGAAAATTCATTCAATTGTAGATTCAAATACCCAACCTGGGTTTTTATTCTTGGGACTATTTTCAAAATTGATGTAAGCGCATAAAACTGTAAGACACTAGGTCGAGTCACCAACCTCGCTCGCATCCACATATGCACCTGGGTACTGGTCAGTGGAAAAATTCATTCAATTGTAAATTCAAATACCCAACCTGAGTTTTATTCTTAGGACTATTTTTAAAAATTGATGTAAGCGCATAAAACTGTGTAAGACACTAGGTCGAGGTCACCAACCTCGCTCGCATCCACATATGCACCTGGGTACTGGTCAGTGGAAAATTCATTCAATTGTAGATTTAAATACCCAACCTGAGTTTTATTCTTAGGACTATTTTCAAAAATTGATGTAAGCGCATAAAACTGTGTAAGACACTAGGTCGAGGTCACCAACCTCGCTCGCATCCACATATGCACCTGGGTATGTGCATTCATTCAATTGTAGATTTAAATACCCAACCTGAGTTTTATTCTTAGGACTATTTTCAAAAATTGATGTAAGCGCATACAACTGTGTAAGACACTAGGTCGAGGTCACCAACCTCGCTCGCATCCACATATGCACCTGGGTACGGGTCAGTGGAAAATGCATTCAATCGTAAATTCAAATACCCAACCTGAGTTTTATTCTTAGGACTATTTTCAAAAATTGATGTAAGCGCATAAAACTGTGTAAGACACTAGGTCGAGGTCACCAACCTCGCTCGCATCCACATATGCACCTGGGTATGTGCATTCATTCAATTGTAGATTTAAATACCCAACCTGGGTTTTATTCTTAGGACTATTTTCAAAAAATTGATGTAAGCGCATAAAACTGTGTAAGACACTAGGTCGAGGTCAACAACCTCGCTCGCAACCACATGTGCACCTGGGTACTGGTCAGTGGAAAATTAATTCAATTGTAGATTCCAATACCCAACCTGAGTTTTATTCTTAGGACTATTTTCAAAAATTGGTGTAAGCGCATTAAACTGTGTAAGACACTAGGTCGAGGTCACCAACCTCGCTCGCATCCACATATGCACCTGGGTACTGGTCAGTGGAAAATTCATTCAATTGTAGATTCAAATACCAAACCTGAGTTTTATTCTGAGGACTATTTTCAAAAATTGATGTAAGCGCATTAAACTGTGTAAGACACTAGGTCGAGGTCACCAACCTCGCTCGCATCCACATATGCACCTGGGTACTGGTCAGTGGAAAATTCATTCAATTGTAAATTCAAATACCCAACCTGAGTTTTATTCTTAGGACTATTTTCAAAAATTGATGTAAGCGCATAAAACTATGTAAGACACTAGGTCGAGGTCACCAACCTCGCTCGCATCCACATATGCACCTGGGTACTGGTCAGTGGAAAATTCATTCAATTGTAAATTCAAATACCCAACCTGAGTTTTATTCTTAGGACTATTTTCAAAAATTGATGTAAGCGCATAAAACTGTGTAAGACACTAGGTCGAGGTCACCAACCTCGCTCGCATCCACATATGCACCTGGGTATGTGCATTCATTCAATTGTAGATTTAAATACCCAACCTGGGTTTTATTCTTAGGACTATTTTCAAAAATTGATGTAAGCGCATAAAACTGTGTAAGACACTAGGTCGAGGTCAACAACCTCGCTCGCAACCACATGTGCACCTGGGTACTGGTCAGTGGAAAATTCATTCAATTGTAGATTCCAATACCCAACCTGAGTTTTATTCTTAGGACTATTTTCAAAAATTGGTGTAAGCGCATTAAACTGTGTAAGACACTAGGTCGAGGTCACCAACCTCGCTCGCATCCACATATGCACCTGGGTACTGGTCAGTGGAAAATTCATTCAATTGTAGATTCAAATACCAAACCTGAGTTTTATTCTGAGGACTATTTTCAAAAATTGATGTAAGCGCATTAAACTGTGTAAGACACTAGGTCGAGGTCAACAACCTCGCTCGCAACCACATGTGCACCTGGGTACTGGTCAGTGGAAAATTCATTCAATTGTAGATTCCAATACCCAACCTGAGTTTTATTCTTAGGACTATTTTCAAAAATTGGTGTAAGCGCATTAAACTGTGTAAGACACTAGGTCGAGGTCACCAACCTCGCTCGCATCCACATATGCACCTGGGTACTGGTCAGTGGAAAATTCATTCAATTGTAAATTCAAATACCCAACCTGAGTTTTATTCTTAGGACTATTTTCAAAAATTGATGTAAGCGCATAAAACTGTGTAAGACACTAGGTCGAGGTCACCAACCTCGCTCGCATCCACATATGCACCTGGGTATGTGCATTCATTCAATTGTAGATTTAAATACCCAACCTGGGTTTTATTCTTAGGACTATTTTCAAAAATTGATGTAAGCGCATAAAACTGTGTAAGACACTAGGTCGAGGTCAACAACCTCGCTCGCAACCACATGTGCACCTGGGTACTGGTCAGTGGAAAATTCATTCAATTGTAGATTCCAATACCCAACCTGAGTTTTATTCTTAGGACTATTTTCAAAAATTGGTGTAAGCGCATTAAACTGTGTAAGACACTAGGTCGAGGTCACCAACCTCGCTCGAATCCACATATGCACCTGGGTACTGGTCAGTGGAAAATTCATTCAATTGTAGATTCCAATACCCAACCTGAATTTTATTCTTAGGACTATTTTCAAAAATTGGTGTAAGCGCATTAAACTGTGTAAGACACTAGATCGAGGTCATTGAACTCGCTCGCATCCACATATGCACCTGGGTACTGGTCAGTGGAAAATTCATTCAATTGTAGATTTAAATACCCAACCTGAGTTTTATTCTGAGGACTATTTTCAAAAATTGATGTAAGCGCATAAAACTGTGTAAGACACTAGGTCGAGGTCACCAACCTCGCTCGCATCCACATATGCACCTGGGTACTGGTCAGTGGAAAATTCATTCAATTGTAGATTCAAATACCAAACCTGAGTGTTTTTCTTAGTACTATTTTCAAAATTGATGTAAGCGCATTAAACTGTGTAAGACACTAGGTCGAGGTCACCAACCTGCTCGCTCCTGGCACATATGCACCTGGGTACTGGTCAGTGGAAAATTCATTCAATTGTAGATTCAAATACCAAACCTGAGTTTTATTCTTAGGACTATTTTCAAAAATTGATGTAAGCGCATAAAACTGTGTAAGACACTAGGTCGAGGTCACCAACCTCGCTCGCATCCACATATGCACCTGGGTACTGGTCAGTGGAAAATTCATTCAATTGTAGATTCAAATACCAAACCTGAGTTTTATTCTGAGGACTATTTTCAAAAATTGATGTAAGCGCATAAAACTGTGTAAGACACTAGGTCGAGGTCATTGAACTCGCTCGCATCCACATATGCACCTGGGTACTGGTCAGTGGAAAATTCATGCACCTGGTACTGGTCAGTGGAAAATTCATTCAATTGTAGATTCAAATACCAAACCTGAGTTTTATTCTTAGGACTATTTTCAAAAATTGATGTAAGCGCATAAAACTGTGTAAGACACTAGGTCGAGGTCACCAACCTCGCTCGCATCCACATATGCACCTGGGTACTGGTCAGTGGAAAATTCATTCAATTGTAGATTCAAATACCAAACCTGAGTTTTATTCTGAGGACTATTTTCAAAAATTGATGTAAGCGCATAAAACTGTGTAAGACACTAGATCGAGGTCATTGAACTCGCTCGCATCCACATATGCACCTGGGTACTGGTCAGTGGAAAATTCATTCAATTGTAGATTCAAATACCAACCTGAGTTTTATTCTGAGGACTATTTTCAAAAATTGATGTAAGCGCATTAAACTGTGTAAGACACTAGATCGAGGTCATTGAACTCGCTCGCATCCACATATGCACCTGGGTACTGGTCAGTGGAAAATTCATTCAATTGTAGATTCAAATACCAAACCTGAGTTTTATTCTTAGGACTATTTTCAAAAATTGATGTAAGCGCATAAAACTGTGTAAGACACTAGGTCGAGGTCAACAACCTCACTCCCAACCACATGTGCACCTGGGTACTGGTCAGTGGAAAATTCATTCAATTGTAGATTCAAATACCAAACCTGAGTTTTATTCTGAGGACTATTTTCAAAAATTGATGTAAGCGCATAAAACTGTGTAAGACACTAGGTCGAGGTCAACAACCTCGCTCGCAACCACATGTGCACCTGGGTACTGGTCAGTGGAAAATTCATTCAATTGTAGATTTAAATACCCAACCTGAGTTTTATTCTTGGGACTATTTTCAAAAATTGATGTAAGCGCATAAAACTGTGTAAGACACTAGGTCGAGGTCATTGAACTCGCTCGCATCCACATATGCACCTGGGTACTGGTCAGTGGAAAATTCATGCACCTGTGTACTTGTCTGTGGAAAATTCATTCAATTGTAGATTCAAATTTCAAACCTGAGTTTTATTCTGAGGACTATTTTCAAAATTGATGTAAGCGCATTAAACTGTGTAAGACACTAGGTCGAGGTCACCAACCTCGCTCGCATCCACATATGCACCTGGGTACTGGTCAGTGGAAAATTCATTCAATTGTAGATTTAAATACCCAACCTGAGTTTTATTCTTAGGACTATTTTCAAAATTGATGTAAGCGCATAAAACTGTGTAAGACACTAGGTCGAGGTCAACAACCTCGCTCGCATCCACATATGCACCTGGGTACTGGTCAGTGGAAAATTCATTCAATTGTAGATTTAAATACCCAACCTGAGTTTTATTCTTAGGACTATTTTCAAAAATTGATGTAAGCGCATAAAACTGTGTAAGACACTAGGTCGAGGTCAACAACCTCGCTCGCAACCACATGTGCACCTGGGTACTGGTCAGTGGAAAATTCATTCAATTGTAGATTTAAATACCCAACCTGAGTTTTATTCTTAGGACTATTTTCAAAAATTGATGTAAGCGCATAAAACTGTGTAAGACACTAGGTCGAGGTCATTGAACTCGCTCGCATCCACATATGCACCTGGGTACTGGTCAGTGGAAAATTCATGCACCTGGGTACTGGTCAGTGGAAAATTCATTCAATTGTAGATTCAAATACCAAACCTGAGTTTTATTCTTAGGACTATTTTCAAAAATTGATGTAAGCGCATAAAACTGTGTAAGACACTAGGTCGAGGTCATTGAACTCGCTCGCATCCACATATGCACCTGGGTACTGGTCAGTGGAAAATTCATGCACCTGGGTACTGGTCAGTGGAAAATTCATTCAATTGTAGATTCAAATACCAAACCTGAGTTTTATTCTGAGGACTATTTTCAAAAATTGATGTAAGCGCATTAAACTGTGTAAGACACTAGGTCGAGGTCACCAACCTCGCTCGCATCCACATATGCACCTGGGTACTGGTCAGTGGAAAATTCATTCAATTGTAAATTCAAATACCCAACCTGAGTTTTATTCTTAGGACTATTTTCAAAAATTGATGTAAGCGCATAAAACTGTGTAAGACACTAGGTCGAGGTCACCAACCTCGCTCGCATCCACATATGCACCTGGGAACTGGTCAGTGGAAAACTCATTCAATTGTAGATTTAAATACCCAACCTGAGTTTTATTCTTAGGACTATTTTCAAAAATTGATGTAAGCGCATAAAACTGTGTAAGACACTAGGTCGAGGTCACCAACCTCGCTCGCATCCACATATGCACCTGGGTACTGGTCAGTGGAAAATTAATTCAATTGTAAATTCAAATACCCAACCTCAGTTTTATTCTTAGGACTATTTTAAAAATTGATGTAAGCGCATAAAACTGTGTAAGACACTAGGTCGAGGTCACCAACCTCGCTCGCATCCACATATGCACCTGGGTACTGGTCAGTGGAAAATTCATTCAATTGTAAATTCAAATACCCAACCTGAGATTTATTCTTAGGACTATTTTCAAAAATTGATGTAAGCGCATAAAACTGTGTAAGACACTAGGTCGAGGTCAACAACCTCGCTCGCATCCACATATGCACCTGGGTATGTGCATTCATTCAATTGTAGATTTAAATACCCAACCTGAGTTTTATTCTTAGGACTATTTTCAAAAATTGATGTAAGCGCATAAAACTGTGTAAGACACTAGGTCGAGGTCACCAACCTCGCTCGCATCCACATATGCACCTGGGTACTGGTCAGTGGAAAATTCATTCAATTGTAAATTCAAATACCCAACCTGAGTTTTATTCTTAGGACTATTTTCAAAAATTGATGTAAGCGCATAAAACTGTGTAAGACACTAGGTCGAGGTCACCAACCTCGCTCGCATCCACATATGCACCTGGGTATGTGCATTCATTCAATTGTAGATTTAAATACCCAACCTGGGTTTTATTCTTAGGACTATTTTCAAAAATTGATGTAAGCGCATAAAACTGTGTAAGACACTAGGTCGAGGTCAACAACCTCGCTCGCAACCACATGTGCACCTGGGTACTGGTCAGTGGAAAATTAATTCAATTGTAGATTCCAATACCCAACCTGAGTTTTATTCTTAGGACTATTTTCAAAATTGGTGTAAGCGCATTAAACTGTGTAAGACACTAGGTCGAGGTCACCAACCTCGCTCGCATCCACATATGCACCTGGGTACTGGTCAGTGGAAAATTCATTCAATTGTAGATTCAAATACCAAACCTGAGTTTTATTCTGAGGACTATTTTCAAAAATTGATGTAAGCGCATTAAACTGTGTAAGACACTAGGTCGAGGTCACCAACCTCGCTCGCATCCACATATGCACCTGGGTACTGGTCAGTGGAAAATTCATTCAATTGTAAATTCAAATACCCAACCTGAGTTTTATTCTTAGGACTATTTTCAAAAATTGATGTAAGCGCATAAAACTATGTAAGACACTAGGTCGAGGTCACCAACCTCGCTCGCATCCACATATGCACCTGGGTACTGGTCAGTGGAAAATTCATTCAATTGTAAATTCAAATACCCAACCTGAGTTTTATTCTTAGGACTATTTTCAAAAATTGATGTAAGCGCATAAAACTGTGTAAGACACTAGGTCGAGGTCACCAACCTCGCTCGCATCCACATATGCACCTGGGTATGTGCATTCATTCAATTGTAGATTTAAATACCCAACCTGGGTTTTATTCTTAGGACTATTTTCAAAAATTGATGTAAGCGCATAAAACTGTGTAAGACACTAGGTCGAGGTCAACAACCTCGCTCGCAACCACATGTGCACCTGGGTACTGGTCAGTGGAAAATTCATTCAATTGTAGATTCCAATACCCAACCTGAGTTTTATTCTTAGGACTATTTTCAAAAATTGGTGTAAGCGCATTAAACTGTGTAAGACACTAGGTCGAGGTCACCAACCTCGCTCGCATCCACATATGCACCTGGGTACTGGTCAGTGGAAAATTCATTCAATTGTAGATTCAAATACCAAACCTGAGTTTTATTCTGAGGACTATTTTCAAAAAATTGATGTAAGCGCATTAAACTGTGTAAGACACTAGGTCGAGGTCAACAACCTCGCTCGCAACCACATGTGCACCTGGGTACTGGTCAGTGGAAAATTCATTCAATTGTAGATTCCAATACCCAACCTGAGTTTTATTCTTAGGACTATTTTCAAAAATTGGTGTAAGCGCATTAAACTGTGTAAGACACTAGGTCGAGGTCACCAACCTCGCTCGCATCCACATATGCACCTGGGTACTGGTCAGTGGAAAATTCATTCAATTGTAAATTCAAATACCCAACCTGAGTTTTATTCTTAGGACTATTTTCAAAAATTGATGTAAGCGCATAAAACTGTGTAAGACACTAGGTCGAGGTCACCAACCTCGCTCGCATCCACATATGCACCTGGGTATGTGCATTCATTCAATTGTAGATTTAAATACCCAACCTGGGTTTTATTCTTAGGACTATTTTCAAAAATTGATGTAAGCGCATAAAACTGTGTAAGACACTAGGTCGAGGTCAACAACCTCGCTCGCAACCACATGTGCACCTGGGTACTGGTCAGTGGAAAATTCATTCAATTGTAGATTCCAATACCCAACCTGAGTTTTATTCTTAGGACTATTTTCAAAATTGGTGTAAGCGCATTAAACTGTGTAAGACACTAGGTCGAGGTCACCAACCTCGCTCGAATCCACATATGCACCTGGGTACTGGTCAGTGGAAAATTCATTCAATTGTAGATTCCAATACCCAACCTGAATTTTATTCTTAGGACTATTTTCAAAAATTGGTGTAAGCGCATTAAACTGTGTAAGACACTAGATCGAGGTCATTGAACTCGCTCGCATCCACATATGCACCTGGGTACTGGTCAGTGGAAAATTCATTCAATTGTAGATTTAAATACCCAACCTGAGTTTTATTCTGAGGACTATTTTCAAAAATTGATGTAAGCGCATAAAACTGTGTAAGACACTAGGTCGAGGTCACCAACCTCGCTCGCATCCACATATGCACCTGGGTACTGGTCAGTGGAAAATTCATGCACCTGGGTACTGGTCAGTGGAAAATTCAGTCAATTGTAGATTCAAATACCAAACCTGAGTTTTATTCTTAGGACTATTTTCAAAATTGATGTAAGCGCATAAAACTGTGTAAGACACTAGGTCGAGGTCACCAACCTCGCTCGCATCCACATATGCACCTGGGTACTGGTCAGTGGAAAATTCATTCAATTGTAGATTCAAATACCAAACCTGAGTTTTATTCTGAGGACTATTTTCAAAAATTGATGTAAGCGCATAAAACTGTGTAAGACACTAGGTCGAGGTCATTGAACTCGCTCGCATCCACATATGCACCTGGGTACTGGTCAGTGGAAAATTCATGCACCTGGGTACTGGTCAGTGGAAAATTCATTCAATTGTAGATTCAAATACCAAACCTGAGTTTTATTCTGAGGACTATTTTCAAAAATTGATGTAAGCGCATTAAACTGTGTAAGACACTAGATCGAGGTCATTGAACTCGCTCGCATCCACATATGCACCTGGGTACTGGTCAGTGGAAAATTCATGCACCTGGGTACTGGTCAGTGGAAAATTCATTCAATTGTAGATTCAAATACCAAACCTGAGTTTTATTCTTAGGACTATTTTCAAAAATTGATGTAAGCGCATAAAACTGTGTAAGACACTAGGTCGAGGTCAACAACCTCGCTCGCAACCACATGTGCACCTGGGTACTGGTCAGTGGAAAATTCATTCAATTGTAGATTCAAATACCAAACCTGAGTTTTATTCTGAGGACTATTTTCAAAAATTGATGTAAGCGCATAAAACTGTGTAAGACACTAGGTCGAGGTCAACAACCTCGCTCGCAACCACATGTGCACCTGGGTACTGGTCAGTGGAAAATTCATTCAATTGTAGATTTAAATACCCAACCTGAGTTTTATTCTTAGGACTATTTTCAAAATTGATGTAAGCGCATAAAACTGTGTAAGACACTAGGTCGAGGTCATTGAACTCGCTCGCATCCACATATGCACCTGGGTACTGGTCAGTGGAAAATTCATGCACCTGGGTACTGGTCAGTGGAAAATTCATTCAATTGTAGATTCAAATACCAAACCTGAGTTTTATTCTGAGGACTATTTTCAAAAATTGATGTAAGCGCATTAAACTGTGTAAGACACTAGGTCGAGGTCACCAACCTCGCTCGCATCCACATATGCACCTGGGTACTGGTCAGTGGAAAATTCATTCAATTGTAGATTTAAATACCCAACCTGAGTTTTATTCTTGGGACTATTTTCAAAATTGATGTAAGCGCATAAAACTGTGTAAGACACTAGGTCGAGGTCAACAACCTCGCTCGCATCCACATATGCACCTGGGTACTGGTCAGTGGAAAATTCATTCAATTGTAGATTTAAATACCCAACCTGAGTTTTATTCTTAGGACTATTTTCAAAAATTGATGTAAGCGCATAAAACTGTGTAAGACACTAGGTCGAGGTCAACAACCTCGCTCGCAACCACATGTGCACCTGGGTACTGGTCAGTGGAAAATTCATTCAATTGTAGATTTAAATACCCAACCTGAGTTTTATTCTTAGGACTATTTTCAAAAATTGATGTAAGCGCATAAAACTGTGTAAGACACTAGGTCGAGGTCATTGAACTCGCTCGCATCCCACATATGCACCTGGGTACTGGTCAGTGGAAAATTCATGCACCTGGGTACTGGTCAGTGGAAAATTCATTCAATTGTAGATTCAAATACCAAACCTGAGTTTTATTCTGAGGACTATTTTCAAAAATTGATGTAAGCGCATTAAACTGTGTAAGACACTAGGTCGAGGTCACCAACCTCGCTCGCATCCACATATGCACCTGGGTACTGGTCAGTGGAAAATTCATTCAATTGTAAATTCAAATACCCAACCTGAGTTTTATTCTTAGGACTATTTTCAAAAATTGATGTAAGCGCATAAAACTGTGTAAGACACTAGGTCGAGGTCACCAACCTCGCTCGCATCCACATATGCACCTGGGAACTGGTCAGTGGAAAACTCATTCAATTGTAGATTTAAATACCCAACCTGAGTTTTATTCTTAGGACTATTTTCAAAAATTGATGTAAGCGCATAAAACTGTGTAAGACACTAGGTCGAGGTCACCAACCTCGCTCGCATCCACATATGCACCTGGGTACTGGTCAGTGGAAAATTAATTCAATTGTAAATTCAAATACCCAACCTGAGTTTTATTCTTAGGACTATTTTTAAAAATTGATGTAAGCGCATAAAACTGTGTAAGACACTAGGTCGAGGTCACCAACCTCGCTCGCATCCACATATGCACCTGGGTACTGGTCAGTGGAAAATTCATTCAATTGTAAATTCAAATACCCAACCTGAGATTTATTCTTAGGACTATTTTCAAAAATTGATGTAAGCGCATAAAACTGTGTAAGACACTAGGTCGAGGTCAACAACCTCGCTCGCATCCACATATGCACCTGGGTATGTGCATTCATTCAATTGTAGATTTAAATACCCAACCTGAGTTTTATTCTTAGGACTATTTTCAAAATTGATGTAAGCGCATAAAACTGTGTAAGACACTAGGTCGAGGTCACCAACCTCGCTCGCATCCACATATGCACCTGGGTACTGGTCAGTGGAAAATTCATTCAATTGTAAATTCAAATACCCAACCTGAGTTTTATTCTTAGGACTATTTTCAAAAATTGATGTAAGCGCATAAAACTGTGTAAGACACTAGGTCGAGGTCACCAACCTCGCTCGCATCCACATATGCACCTGGGTATGTGCATTCATTCAATTGTAGATTTAAATACCCAACCTGGGTTTTATTCTTAGGACTATTTTCAAAAATTGATGTAAGCGCATAAAACTGTGTAAGACACTAGGTCGAGGTCAACAACCTCGCTCGCAACCACATGTGCACCTGGGTACTGGTCAGTGGAAAATTAATTCAATTGTAGATTCCAATACCCAACCTGAGTTTTATTCTTAGGACTATTTTCAAAAATTGGTGTAAGCGCATTAAACTGTGTAAGACACTAGGTCGAGGTCACCAACCTCGCTCGCATCCACATATGCACCTGGGTACTGGTCAGTGGAAAATTCATTCAATTGTAGATTCAAATACCAAACCTGAGTTTTATTCTGAGGACTATTTTCAAAAATTGATGTAAGCGCATTAAACTGTGTAAGACACTAGGTCGAGGTCACCAACCTCGCTCGCATCCACATATGCACCTGGGTACTGGTCAGTGGAAAATTCATTCAATTGTAAATTCAAATACCCAACCTGAGTTTTATTCTTAGGACTATTTTCAAAAATTGATGTAAGCGCATAAAACTATGTAAGACACTAGGTCGAGGTCACCAACCTCGCTCGCATCCACATATGCACCTGGGTACTGGTCAGTGGAAAATTCATTCAATTGTAAATTCAAATACCCAACCTGAGTTTTATTCTTAGGACTATTTTCAAAAATTGATGTAAGCGCATAAAACTGTGTAAGACACTAGGTCGAGGTCACCAACCTCGCTCGCATCCACATATGCACCTGGGTATGTGCATTCATTCAATTGTAGATTTAAATACCCAACCTGGGTTTTATTCTTAGGACTATTTTCAAAAATTGATGTAAGCGCATAAAACTGTGTAAGACACTAGGTCGAGGTCAACAACCTCGCTCGCAACCACATGTGCACCTGGGTACTGGTCAGTGGAAAATTCATTCAATTGTAGATTCCAATACCCAACCTGAGTTTTATTCTTAGGACTATTTTCAAAAATTGGTGTAAGCGCATTAAACTGTGTAAGACACTAGGTCGAGGTCACCAACCTCGCTCGCATCCACATATGCACCTGGGTACTGGTCAGTGGAAAATTCATTCAATTGTAGATTCAAATACCAAACCTGAGTTTTATTCTGAGGACTATTTTCAAAAATTGATGTAAGCGCATTAAACTGTGTAAGACACTAGGTCGAGGTCAACAACCTCGCTCGCAACCACATGTGCACCTGGGTACTGGTCAGTGGAAAATTCATTCAATTGTAGATTCCAATACCCAACCTGAGTTTTATTCTTAGGACTATTTTCAAAAATTGGTGTAAGCGCATTAAACTGTGTAAGACACTAGGTCGAGGTCACCAACCTCGCTCGCATCCACATATGCACCTGGGTACTGGTCAGTGGAAAATTCATTCAATTGTAAATTCAAATACCCAACCTGAGTTTTATTCTTAGGACTATTTTCAAAATTGATGTAAGCGCATAAAACTGTGTAAGACACTAGGTCGAGGTCACCAACCTCGCTCGCATCCACATATGCACCTGGGTATGTGCATTCATTCAATTGTAGATTTAAATACCCAACCTGGGTTTTATTCTTAGGACTATTTTCAAAATTGATGTAAGCGCATAAAACTGTGTAAGACACTAGGTCGAGGTCAACAACCTCGCTCGCAACCACATGTGCACCTGGGTACTGGTCAGTGGAAAATTCATTCAATTGTAGATTCCAATACCCAACCTGAGTTTTATTCTTAGGACTATTTTCAAAATTGGTGTAAGCGCATTAAACTGTGTAAGACACTAGGTCGAGGTCACCAACCTCGCTCGAATCCACATATGCACCTGGGTACTGGTCAGTGGAAAATTCATTCAATTGTAGATTCCAATACCCAACCTGAATTTTATTCTTAGGACTATTTTCAAAAATTGGTGTAAGCGCATTAAACTGTGTAAGACACTAGATCGAGGTCATTGAACTCGCTCGCATCCACATATGCACCTGGGTACTGGTCAGTGGAAAATTCATTCAATTGTAGATTTAAATACCCAACCTGAGTTTTATTCGGAGGACTATTTTCAAAAATTGATGTAAGCGCATAAAACTGTGTAAGACACTAGGTCGAGGTCACCAACCTCGCTCGCATCCACATATGCACCTGGGTACTGGTCAGTGGAAAATTCATGCACCTGGGTACTGGTCAGTGGAAAATTCATTCAATTGTAGATTCAAATACCAAACCTGAGTTTTATTCTTAGGACTATTTTCAAAAATTGATGTAAGCGCATAAAACTGTGTAAGACACTAGGTCGAGGTCACCAACCTCGCTCGCATCCACATATGCACCTGGGTACTGGTCAGTGGAAAATTCATTCAATTGTAGATTCAAATACCAAACCTGAGTTTTATTCTGAGGACTATTTTCAAAAATTGATGTAAGCGCATAAAACTGTGTAAGACACTAGGTCGAGGTCATTGAACTCGCTCGCATCCACATATGCACCTGGGTACTGGTCAGTGGAAAATTCATGCACCTGGGTACTGGTCAGTGGAAAATTCATTCAATTGTAGATTCAAATACCAAACCTGAGTTTTATTCTGAGGACTATTTTCAAAAATTGATGTAAGCGCATTAAACTGTGTAAGACACTAGATCGAGGTCATTGAACTCGCTCGCATCCACATATGCACCTGGGTACTGGTCAGTGGAAAATTCATGCACCTGGGTACTGGTCAGTGGAAAATTCATTCAATTGTAGATTCAAATACCAAACCTGAGTTTTATTCTTAGGACTATTTTCAAAAATTGATGTAAGCGCATAAAACTGTGTAAGACACTAGGTCGAGGTCAACAACCTCGCTCGCAACCACATGTGCACCTGGGTACTGGTCAGTGGAAAATTCATTCAATTGTAGATTCAAATACCAAACCTGAGTTTTATTCTGAGGACTATTTTCAAAAATTGATGTAAGCGCATAAAACTGTGTAAGACACTAGGTCGAGGTCAACAACCTCGCTCGCAACCACATGTGCACCTGGGTACTGGTCAGTGGAAAATTCATTCAATTGTAGATTTAAATACCCAACCTGAGTTTTATTCTTAGGACTATTTTCAAAAATTGATGTAAGCGCATAAAACTGTGTAAGACACTAGGTCGAGGTCATTGAACTCGCTCGCATCCACATATGCACCTGGGTACTGGTCAGTGGAAAATTCATGCACCTGGGTACTGGTCAGTGGAAAATTCATTCAATTGTAGATTCAAATACCAAACCTGAGTTTTATTCTGAGGACTATTTTCAAAATTGATGTAAGCGCATTAAACTGTGTAAGACACTAGGTCGAGGTCACCAACCTCGCTCGCATCCACATATGCACCTGGGTACTGGTCAGTGGAAAATTCATTCAATTGTAGATTTAAATACCCAACCTGAGTTTTATTCTTAGGACTATTTTCAAAAATTGATGTAAGCGCATAAAACTGTGTAAGACACTAGGTCGAGGTCAACAACCTCGCTCGCATCCACATATGCACCTGGGTACTGGTCAGTGGAAAATTCATTCAATTGTAGATTTAAATACCCAACCTGAGTTTTATTCTTAGGACTATTTTCAAAATTGATGTAAGCGCATAAATCTGTGTAAGACACTAGGTCGAGGTCACCAACCTCGCTCGCATCCACATATGCACCTGGGTACTGGTCAGTGGAAAATTAATTCAATTGTAAATTCAAATACCCAACCTGAGTTTTATTCTTAGGACTATTTTTAAAAATTGATGTAAGCGCATAAAACTGTGTAAGACACTAGGTCGAGGTCACCAACCTCGCTCGCATCCACATATGCACCTGGGTACTGGTCAGTGGAAAATTCATTCAATTGTAGATTTAAATACCCAACCTGAGTTTTATTCTTAGGACTATTTTCAAAATTGATGTAAGCGCATAAAACTGTGTAAGACACTAGGTCGAGGTCACCAACCTCGCTCGCATCCACATATGCACCTGGGTACTGGTCAGTGGAAAATTCATTCAATTGTAGATTTAAATACCCAACCTGAGTTTTATTCTTAGGACTATTTTCAAAATTGATGTAAGCGCATAAAACTGTGTAAGACACTAGGTCGAGGTCACCAACCTCGCTCGCATCCACATATGCACCTGGGTACTGGTCAGTGGAAAATTCATTCAATTGTAAATTCAAATACCCAACCTGAGTTTTATTCTTAGGACTATTTTCAAAAATTGATGTAAGCGCATAAAACTGTGTAAGACACTAGGTCGAGGTCACCAACCTCGCTCGCATCCACATATGCACCTGGGTATGTGCATTCATTCAATTGTAGATTTAAATACCCAACCTGGGTTTTATTCTTAGGACTATTTTCAAAAATTGATGTAAGCGCATAAAACTGTGTAAGACACTAGGTCGAGGTCAACAACCTCGCTCGCAACCACATGTGCACCTGGGTACTGGTCAGTGGAAAATTCATTCAATTGTAAATTCCAATACCCAACCTGAGTTTTATTCTTAGGACTATTTTCAAAAATTGGTGTAAGCGCATTAAACTGTGTAAGACACTAGGTCGAGGTCACCAACCTCGCTCGCATCCACATATGCACCTGGGTACTGGTCAGTGGAAAATTCATTCAATTGTAGATTCAAATACCCAACCTGAGTTTTATTCTTAGGACTATTTTCAAAAATTGGTGTAAGCGCATTAAACTGTGTAAGACACTAGGTCGAGGTCACCAACCTCGCTCGCATCCACATATGCACCTGGGTACTGGTCAGTGGAAAATTCATTCAATTGTAGATTCAAATACCAAACCTGAGTTTTTATTCTGAGGACTATTTTCAAAATTGATGTAAGCGCATTAAACTGTGTAAGACACTAGGTCGAGGTCACCAACCTCGCTCGCATCCACATATGCACCTGGGTACTGGTCAGTGGAAAATTCATTCAATTGTAAATTCAAATACCCAACCTGAGTTTTATTCTTAGGACTATTTTCAAAAATTGATGTAAGCGCATAAAACTGTGTAAGACACTAGGTCGAGGTCACCAACCTCGCTCGCATCCACATATGCACCTGGGTACTGGTCAGTGGAAAATTCATTCAATTGTAAATTCAAATACCCAACCTGAGTTTTATTCTGAGGACTATTTTCAAAAATTGATGTAAGCGCATAAAACTGTGTAAGACACTAGGTCGAGGTCATTGAACTCGCTCGCATCCACATATGCACCTGGGTACTGGTCAGTGGAAAATTCATTCAATTGTAGATTTAAATACCCAACCTGAGTTTTATTCTTAGGACTATTTTCAAAAATTGATGTAAGCGCATAAAACTGTGTAAGACACTAGGTCGAGGTCAACAACCTCGCTCGCAACCACATGTGCACCTGGGTACTGGTCAGTGGAAAATTCATTCAATTGTAGATTTAAATACCCAACCTGAGTTTTATTCTTAGGACTATTTTCAAAAATTGATGTAAGCGCATAAAACTGTGTAAGACACTAGATCGAGGTCACCAACCTCGCTCGCATCCACATATGCACCTGGGTATGTGCATTCATTCAATTGTAGATTTAAATACCCAACCTGAGTTTTATTCTTAGGACTATTTTCAAAAATTGATGTAAGCGCATAAAACTGTGTAAGACACTAGGTCGAGGTCACCAACCTCGCTCGCAACTACATGTGCACCTGGGTACTGGTCAGTGGAAAATTCATTCAATTGTAAATTCAAATACCCAACCTGAGTTTTATTCTGAGGACTATTTTCAAAAATTGATGTAAGCGCATAAAACTGTGTAAGACACTAGATCGAGGTCATTGAACTCGCTCGCATCCACATATGCACCTGGGTACTGGTCAGTGGAAAATTCATTCAATTGTAGATTTAAATACCCAACCTGAGTTTTATTCTTAGGACTATTTTCAAAAATTGATGTAAGCGCATAAAACTGTGTAAGACACTAGGTCGAGGTCAACAACCTCGCTCGCAACCACATGTGCACCTGGGTACTGGTCAGTGGAAAATTCATTCAATTGTAGATTTAAACACCCAACCTGAGTTTTATTCTTATGACATCGGTCTAGGGTGACCATATGGTATCCTAAAGGAGGACATGTCCTCCTTTTTCATTATAAATCAAATGTCCTCCTTTTGCGCTAAAATGTCCTCCTTTTTGGAAATTTTGGGAAAACAGTTGCATGAATATCAATTTCTGAAGAAATTCTAGTTTAACAAGCAATAATACAACATAAGTCCATTCTGTAACAAAACGTTGCACATGTTTGCATTTCTGGTTTCAATTCCGAAAAATTTTACTTGAAGTTTTGGAATAAAATTAATGTAAATATCTAAAATAAAATACGTAAATTACCATACAGGCCTATAATATCAGAAAAATCGGAATTTTGAGAAATTGATTAGGAAAAAAGAATGCAAATGCTTCTCAAACATTTTCTACGGGTGAACACCCATCAAATTTCCTTTTAAACTCATTGCACGGTATGTTTCTTGAATAGGACACGGCACGGGTTGCTTGGTGTCTTTCTCAGTGCAAAGTAATTAGAAAAACGACAAGGCCACTAAATGTCAAAATTGACATTTACTGGCCTTGTCGTTTTCTAACTTTCATAACGGAGGAAAGAGAAAAAGATTCATCCAAGATTTTTTTATGTACAGGTTATCCGACTTCGTCAGTAGATGGGAATAACCAGCGCGGGGGGGAAACATACATTTTCAGTGCAAAACGTAAACAAACGAGCATAAATTCCATACAAAAATCCAAGATTGCTGAGTTGGGGATATTGACAAGTCGGATAACCTGTACATAAAACAATCTTGGATTCATCCATGCAGCGTTCTATAGACTAACGCAAAATGAACTCCCCCAGAAGAAGATGTCGTATTTGCCTCGACTTACAAAAACTTCTTCCAATAGACTTTAGTGTGCAAAAATCTAACAAATATAATATTCTCATATTAAAAACGAAAAATTGATCGACGTTTTAAATGTCCTCCTTTTTCATCCAAATGTCCTCCTTTTTCGCTACGATTCTGGTGAATGTCCTCCTTTGGAAAATTTTCATATGGTCACCCTACATCGGTCGCACTTTCAAAAAAAAAAAAACTGAAAAAAGTCCCCCGCATTTGGTAAACTTTTTGTTCCGGACGGCGTTTCCCGTTCTTTTTATAATCCAAAACATCCTGATTGCATTCGAAAAATGTGCGGAGACCTTCCCCAGTGTTTCCATGAGTGAAACCATCCAGATCGATTTGTCCCTGGCCCGGAACATCGGTCGCATTTTCGGAATGAACGACGAGAAAAAAATCTGAAAAAAGTCCCCCGCATTTTGTAAACATTTTGTTCCGGACGGCGTTTCCCGTTCTTTTTATAATCCAAAACATCCGGATTGCATTCGGAAAATGTGCGGGAGACCTTCCCCAGTCTTTCCATGAGTGAACCCAACCAGATTGATTTGTCCCTGGCCCGGAACATCGGTCGCATTTTCGGAATGAACGACGAGAAAAAAATCTTAAAAAAGGTCCTCCGCATTTTGTAAACATTTTGTTCCGGACGGCGTTTCCCGTTCTTTGGATTATAAAACATCCGGATTGCATTCGGAAAATGTGCGGGAGACCTTCCCCAGTCTTTCCATGAGTGAACCCAATCAGATCGATTTGTCCTTGGCCCGGAACATCGGTCGCATTTTCGGAATGAACGACGAGAAAAAAGTCCCCCGCATTTTGTAAACATTTTGTTCCGGACGGCGTTTCCCGTTCTTTTTATAATCCAAAACATCCGGATTGCATTCGGAAAATGTGCGGGAGACCTTCCCCAGTCTTTCCATGAGTGAACCCAACCAGATCGATTTGTCCCTGGCCCGGAACATCGGTCGCATTTTCGGAATGAACGACGAGAAAAAAGTCCCCCGCATTTTGTAAACATTTTGTTCCGGACGGCGTTTCCCGTTCTTTTTATAATTCAAAACATCCGGATTGCATTCGGAAAATGTGCGGGAGACCTTCCCCAGTCTTTCCATGAGTGAACCCAACCAGATCGATTTGTCCCTGGCCCGGAACATCGGTCGCATTTTCGGAATGAATGACGAGAAAAAAATCCCCCGCATTTTGTAAACATTTTGTTCCGGACGGCGTTTCCCGTTCTTTTTATAATCCAAAACATCCGGATTGCATTCGGAAACGGTGCGGGAGACCTTCCCCAGTCTTTCCATGAGTGAACCCAACCAGATCGATTTGTCCCTGGCCCGGAACATCGGTCGCATTTTCGAAATGAACGACGAGAAAAAAGTCCCCCGCATTTTGTAAACATGTTGTTCCGGACGGCGTTTCCCGTTCTTTTTATAATTCAAAACATCCGAATTGCATTTGGAAAATATACGGGAGACCTTCCCCAGTCTTTCCATGAGTGAACCCATCCAGATCGATTTGTCCCTGGCCCGGAACATCGGTCGCATTTTCGGAATGAACGACGAGAAAAAAATCTGAAAAAAGTCCCCCGCATTTTGTAAACATTTTGTTCAGGACGGCGTTTCCCGTTCTTTTTATAATCCAAAACATTCGGATTGCATTCGGAAAATGTGCGGAGGACCTTCCCCAGTCTTTCCATGAGTGAGCCCAACCAGATCGATTTGTCCCTGGCCCGGAACATCGGTCGCATTTTCGGAATGAATGACGAGAAAAAAATCCCCCGCATTTTGTAAACATTTTGTTCCGGACGGCGTTTCCCGTTCTTTTTATAATCCAAAACATCCGGATTGCATTCGGAAACGGTGCGGGAGACCTTCCCCAGTCTTTCCATGAGTGAACCCAACCAGATCGATTTGTCCCTGGCCCGGAACATCGGTCGCATTTTCGAAATGAACGACGAGAAAAAAGTCCCCCGCATTTTGTAAACATGTTGTTCCGGACGGCGTTTCCCGTTCTTTTTATAATTCAAAACATCCGAATTGCATTTGGAAAATATACGGGAGACCTTCCCCAGTCTTTCCATGAGTGAACCCATCCAGATCGATTTGTCCCTGGCCCGGAACATCGGTCGCATTTTCGGAATGAACGACGAGAAAAAAATCTGAAAAAAGTCCCCCGCATTTTGTAAACATTTTGTTCAGGACGGCGTTTCCCGTTCTTTTTATAATCCAAAACATTCGGATTGCATTCGGAAAATGTGCGGGAGACCTTCCCCAGTCTTTCCATGAGTGAACCCAACCAGATCGATTTGTCCCTGGCCCGGAACATCGGTCGCATTTTCGGAATGAATGACGAGAAAAAAATCCCCCGCATTTTGTAAACATTTTGTTCCGGACGGCGTTTCCCGTTCTTTTTATAATCCAAAACATCCGGATTGCATTCGGAAACGGTGCGGGAGACCTTCCCCAGTCTTTCCATGAGTGAACCCAACCAGATCGATTTGTCCCTGGCCCGGAACATCGGTCGCATTTTCGAAATGAACGACGAGAAAAAAGTCCCCCGCATTTTGTAAACATGTTGTTCCGGACGGCGTTTCCCGTTCTTTTTATAATTCAAAACATCCGAATTGCATTTGGAAAATATACGGGAGACCTTCCCCAGTCTTTCCATGAGTGAACCCATCCAGATCGATTTGTCCCTGGCCCGGAACATCGGTCGCATTTTCGGAATGAACGACGAGAAAAAAATCTGAAAAAAGTCCCCCGCATTTTGTAAACATTTTGTTCAGGACGGCGTTTCCCGTTCTTTTTATAATCCAAAACATTCGGATTGCATTCGGAAAATGTGCGGGAGACCTTCCCCAGTCTTTCCATGAGTGAACCCAACCAGATCGATTTGTCGATGGTAAATGGCCTTGTAAGTCGTGGAAGGGATGCGGATTCGGTGGATGTCGACTGAAACACCACACTCTTCTTCATTCTTCGTCTTCTCCAATAACATCGACACACTCGGTGAATGTATCGTCGGGTGAACAAGCTACTGACGACGGAAATACTCTTTTCCGAATTCTGCCAGTTGTGCTCCATGGAAACGGGAAAAGTCTAGCTGTGTTTGCAATCGTAGACGAGGGTTAACAAATTACTATGCTAGAGGACAAGAGAGCGAGGCAATTTTTTTTTTTTTTTGTATTGCGTTTATTTGTAAGGCTCATTCGCCATTGGGCATAACGGAGCCGAAATTCTTGTTTTACATTTTTACAATTTTATTCTGAGTCTTTAAAACTAGGTTAGTTTGGGAAACCGATATACTCGCGGTTGAGTTAAGGTTAGGGACTACATTTTTTTTTCAATAGGATGGAAAGGGAGTCGTGAGAATTTATGGTGGTGTTGTTGTAGAGAAAGGATAAGGATAAGGATTTTTTTGGAAATGATACTACGACGAGATTTTGATAGTTGAATAGGAGATACAATGGACGTGGTGTGAGCTATAATCAAACTCTAACATCAATGCGCTTCAAGTACAAATAAATAAGTTGCATGTAATCGATATCAAGGCATGCCAGCACCTCTCTAATGGGCTTCTGCCGTCTTCCTCGGACTCGGAGAGTGTCAGTCAGCTCAGATCTTACTTCACGATGTTCGTCACATTCCCACACGACATGGTCAATATCCTGATAGCCGTTGCCACAAACACATAGATTGCTTTCTGAAAGCCCAATACGGAAAGTGTGCGCGTTTAGTACATAATGATTGGACATCAGGCGACACATGACGCGAATGAAATCGCGACCCATGTTCAACCCTTTGAACCACGGTTTTTTCGATACCTGTGGGAAAATTGAATGTAGCCATCTACCCATCTGCCCATTCTTCCATTTGTTTTGCCAACTTGTCAAGGTCTCTTGGCGTGCCAATGCGAAAAATTCATAAAAGGCGATTTGTCGCTCGTAAATATCGCCTCGTAGAGCACCAGTCTTAGCCAAGAAGTCCGCTTTCTCATTACCCAAAATTGAGCAATGCGAAGGGACCCAGGCCAATGTGATGGTGTAGGAGCGATTCGATAAAGCTCTCAAGCCTTCCCTAATCCTAGTCAGGAGATACGCTGAGTGCTTAGTTGGCTTCACAGACTGAATGGCTTCCAGAGAGCTTAGACTGTCAGTGAAGATAAAGTAGTGGTCGGGTGAAAGAGAGGCAATATACTCTATTGTATAGTGTATGGCAGCAAGCTCTGCGATGTATACAGAACAAGGTTCCTGGAGCTTGAATGAGGCGCTATGAAATGTGTTATGAACTCCGAAACCAGTGGAACCATTCATTTTAGATCCGTCTGTGAAAAATCTTCTATCTTCGTTAGAGTACCCATACTTGCTTGAAAACAAAGAAGGTATCAACAACGCCCGATGGTACTCAGGTATACCATGGAGCTCTTGCTGCATGGATTTATCAAAACTACATCAGAACCGACGAAGTTCGAGAAGTTATCGCGATTTGTAACTACCGTAGATGGGCGCACATCCAGCGTCATGTACCAGTAGTAAATACTCATGAAACGGGTTTGAGGATTTTGTTCTAACAGCTTCTCGAAATTTTCAATGATCAATGAGTTGCGATTTTCACAGCGAATGAGGAACCGGAGCGAAAGTTCCGCGAAACGATCTGTCAAAGGAAGTACTCCTGCAAGTACCTCTAGACTCATCGTGTGAGTCGAGTTCATACAACCTAATACGATGCGAAGACACCGGTACTGAATACGTTGAATTTTCAACATGTGAGTCTTTGCCGCGGATTGAGCATGGGCATGAGCATGAGCATGATGACCGTACACTTCAGTAGTTGCTACTCCGTGATTGATCAGAGCAATCGAAATTGCACAAGGAACCAGTGGGTGGGGCATGGATTTGCTTTCCAACCTCAATGTGCACAATTCGAGGGCTCTATAAATTAAATGATCAATAACGGCGCCGGCCACGTCCTCACGGTCTATCGGGGATGGGAAGGAATATTAGTGTGTGACAATCGTTGTTTCTAGAGACCGTGTATACCTCTGCATCTCCACGATTGTCACAGGAAGGATTTTTGCGAGTAGGGATGGGTAGGGAAAACAGTTACATAGGTCTGGATTCACTTTGGTATGTGATACGATCTATGCAACTCCACACCTATATAAACACTATCTAATACAATATACCCCCGCTGGTCCGATAAATGTATGGCCGGACTATCGGACCGACCGTCAAATCCATACAAAAAAACCAAAACAAAATCACAGCAAAAATCTAAAAACTGACAGTATAATGTGTTCAAACAAGTGTTGATACTTTTTAATCCGCAAAATTCCGAATCAGCGAGATCCGGACTAACGAGTCGTCGGATTAGCGAGGTCCGGACAAACAACGGGGGATACTGTATGTACATAGCACACACGCCTATAAATGAATAAGAAATCCTAACATTAATGCCTTTTTGATAAATAATAACAATGATAACAAAAATGTCTGCTTGCTTTTCGAGGACTCCGATGGGCTATGTTATTTTGGTGCTACTATAAAACCGTAAATTTGCGTCATTGCATTTCTATCAGTGACTCACTCATACATCAGTCCTCGATTTCTAGTATACAAGCCATTATATATTCATCAGTACATAGGAAAAAAATCTCTGGCATGCTACGGGCTGGATTTTTAGTTCAATTTTGGTAGTCATTCTTGGCGTCATAGAATTTATTCGGCTTACTATTCAAAGGTAAATTTTCAAGTTCTCCAAGACTATACATTGCTTTTTAAGATGGAGCAGATTGTGGATGGAAGTGGAAATCGTTTCTGGTTAATGAAGATTCCTGGAGATGGGGATTGCCTTTTCGGCTCAATCGTTCATCAGGTTTATGGAATATCCCCCAAGCATCATCTATTCAAGTCGTACAGTCAGCAGGCACGTTTAGCTGCTGTTGCGGAGATTCGGAATAATCTACCGTATTACTACGATCAGCTAGCTTTCCATGCTGCAGACGAGTTTGTGGAGTATTGCCCTATCGACGATAAAGTGGACATGTTTCTAAACAAGCTGGAGATTAGCGGATTCTGGGGAGGTGAAGAGTCAATTTCAGCCCTCGCTACTGTTTACCAAGTGATAATTATTGTTCATCAAGAGGGCTCTAAACTCGAGTTCCGACCTGCATATTCCGAAGTAGTTGACCTTCCCCGCCATAATATTTACTATCGAGGTTTCGCTTTGCAAGAAAACAGCCGTCCGGATTGCCTTATAGAATCAGCGAAAACTCATTATGACAGTGTGATGTGTATTCGGGAAGCAGGACCCCGGTTGGACACTGGTGGAGGTACAGTTCAAGAGATACCGAGCTTCAGCTATCCAGTACAGGTATTTTCCCTTCTTTTTATTAATTGTGTTGAATGCGTGATTACATTTTACTTACATACACAGGTGAAATGGTTCCGTGACAGTCATGACGCTCTGTTCCTCTCAATCATTCATCAACTAATAAGAGTTGATACTCCCTCTGAGACTTTGTTCCTGTTCCGTTGCTTAGTAGCTGATGAGATAGATCATCGCTCGTTGGACTTTCTTTCTTCCTGTGGTGTACCCTATGCATGCTTGAAGGACGTGAATGACTTCTCTTTTCGGCTGAGAATTGGGAGACACGATGGAGGAAAAGCTTCTCTAGTTATTCTGGCAGACCTGCTCAACATTAGGATATTTGTGCATAACACCCAAGAAGAGAGTTCCCTGCAATTCGATCCTTCATTAACAGTCTCTACTGTGACCATTCATATCGTAGAAGATTTTCAACACATGAATTTTCATCACGTCGGCGATGTTCGCCGCATCCAATAGCTATCGCACAAAAGGCCTCTCGAAAAGAGTTGACAGACTCTCAGGTAACCGAAGTTGCTTCTATTGTTGTGAACCCACAGCAAGGTTTACGATTTGCGTCCTTTAATGTTAATGGGTGCCGTAATGAAAGAAAACGCGAGGACATTGATTCTCTCCTATTATTCCATGATGTACACGTGGCAGTTTTACAGGAAGTAAATCTGGATTGTTCATACGCTATATCTTCTAATTATTTTTGGAACATGGGAGAGCAGACTTGTAATCAGAAACGAGGACTGGCAATTTTAGTGCGTCGTGGCTTGAATGCGAGCGTCAAAAGAAGTAACTTTTCTAGCGTCAATATTCAGCATGTTGAGCTTCAGGTATGTACGCCCTACAGTGTAATTTCCATTCCATTAGCTATGTCATTGTAGGTCGATTCATTTCGGAGTATTGATGTTTTGAACGTTCACGGGCCTAATCGGAATGGAGATCGTTTTTATGCCGAATTAGGTGCACTTCTCGGAAAGTTATCCGGAACTCAAAATCTGGTGATCGCTGGAGATTTTAATAGTCATTTGTCATGCCACAACTTGTCAACTGCTGAGTCGAAGCTCATTGGAAAGTTTGCTGGACACGATCAATTTAACGACAATGGACTGCAGATGAAGCTATTTCTTTGTTTGAATAATTTCGCTGTACGGACAATGGTCCAATGGAAACGTCAGGAGTCAGGTGGATCACATCTTAACGCACCTTGATTCGGGCTTGTATATCAAGCGTTTGAGAGCTTTGTTGTCTTCAAAAATTTCAACTGATCACAAGTTACTTCTTTGTAATATTGTGGAGAATCATTCAAAGTTTCAACCTGCTGCTAAGTCTTCTAACAAGGTTGCGTCAAGGCGAAAAGGTAATGTGAATCCCGCTTTGCTGAAGCTCCCTGAAGTTCAGAAGAGGTATCAAGAAAAGCTTAGTTTGGACAATGCTGAGTTCGAATCAAGTGTTACCGTGGACGAAACTTGGGATAAATTAAAAGATAAAGTACAAACCTCAGCCGCCGCTGTTCTCTCAAAACCTTCATTTATGCCTCCCGATCGACGATGTCGAAGAGCTTTTGCTACTGTAAAGAAATATTTGTTCTGGACAAAACGTTCAAGTCATCCCAAATGGAAATATAAACTTGCTGATGCCCAGGAGTTTTTGCGAAAGATGATTCGTGGGTACGAAGAAGAAGAAGTTGAGAACTTTTTCAAGAATTTGTCTCAGTACCCTGTCGGTGAACGCATCAACCGAACCTTTCGTTATCTGAAGAGATACAAGAAGAAGCGATCGTACCGAGCACCATTGCCTTCTATTCGATTGAGCGATTGGATTGTCGATGGCGATTCATCTTTTATTCCAAATCCGATGCAAGAATCAGTAGAACCCGATTCGGTTTCGGCACCAACTTTGCAAGAAATACAGGAAATTGTCAGCAGAATGAAGAATGGGAAGACACCTGGAGTAGATGCGATGTACGCGGAATTTTTTAAGTATTGCGACGATCGTACTATCAGTGAGCTGCATGCGCTGTTGCTGAAGGTGTGGACGGAAAATAGATTGCCGACTGAGTGGAAGCACGTATTGGTGGTACCGATTCCAAAGATCAGAAGACCAAAGTCCATTGATGATTACCGTCGTATATGCTTAAGCTGTACAGCGTACAAGGTATACGCTGCTTGGATATTAGGTAAACTGCAACATACGATTCCTCCTTTGGGACTCCATCAAGCAGCATTTTTACCGGGGAGGTCGACAGTGGATCACCTTCATGTCCTTCAGCGAATATTGCAGGAGCGTTGGAACGGAGGTAAACCCACATTATTGATGTCCCTCGATATAGAAAAGGCCTTTGATCAGGTATCTTTGGATGCCTTGCCTTCGATATTGAGAGGTATGAGTGTTAAGATTTTTAGATAAAAAAAAGAACCCGCGATATTAATAACCTAACATTATAGGCAAAGGCGTGTCGACACGTCTTATTAATCGAATTCTGGAGTGTTTAACTGGAGAACAGCAGCAGGTGTTATGGAAAGGACAGCTGACGAGACCTTTCCAACGGAAGCGTGGAATAAAGCAAGGGTGTCCGCTATCTCCCTTTTTGTTCAATTTAGTGATGGAAGCAGTATTGGAGTCAGTGGCCGATGAGGTGGATGGGCTACGTTTGAATCAGGATGGCCAACTTACTCTTCCTATGATACTCGCTTTTGCTGACGACCTTATTATTATAGTGGAGCGAATTGAAGATTTGGAGCTAATTCTGCAAAAAATAAGGGAGTTTTTGGGTTATGTTGGTCTGAGATTGAATGACGCAAAATGCAAAGTCTTGATTCGGGAGCCGGGCGGTGATGCAGTGGAAGAAGTCGAAATAGATGGAAAGTTATACAAGACTACAGAACCCCTTCGCTACCTTGGAATTTACCTCACTGCTCGACTTGAACGACCAAAAACAGTTCGAACGCGTTGCCGGAATGCTGTTCAAATTTCCAGGGTTATATTAGATTTTTTGAAGAGGTTCCGACCGTCTTGGCAGATTGGACGTATCATGTACGAATCCGTTGTTGCACCTGCTATGCTTTATGGCACGCAGGTAGCGGTGCTAACTAAATATAGTCGAAAGTCAATAAGGGGATATGAGCGACAGGTGGTGCAAAGTATGTCAAGTTTGTGCCACAACACTGATGGTTCTACGCTACCTATTTCTATCAACAAACTATTGAATAAAAAACGAATCACTAAAAAAATTCGAATTTACCAGATGCGCTGGTGGGGTCACGTTCGACGCCGAAGTCCATCGCATCCACTACGTTGCGCTGCTCGATTGAGGCCCTCTAAACTACGGGCGTGTAGACCTAGTTTTACATGGTGGGACAGCATACATCAGACCATGCAGCGGTTCGGTGATCTTACTTATGATGAATGGAAAGACCTTGCTAGAGACAAAAACAGATTTCATCAGAAATTGAATCAGATTTATGAATATGAAGAGTCCGATGCTAGTGATTGGGGTACATACTGGATTAAATAAGTATTTTATTTTGAAGTAATGTACCTTTTTATTGCAGAGTCTATTCCCGAGTAAGAATGATAGCCGGGAGGCTAGGGAGGCATTATCGTCAGCTAAAGTCATACATCTCTTAAGAAATTTTATTTCATTCATTTTAAACGAACGGTTGTAAAACTATTAACATTAATAAATTGAACTACCCTTTGTCATCCTCGAAAAGCAAACCAAGTTCATCGTTACGACGATGTGTAACCTAAAGATATGTGGAGCAAATGCATACCAAATGGAGGCAACCTGATTTCAATATAATCCCTCGAATCTATATCCTGTATTTATTTATCTTTTTCCCTTTAATGCAATATTTTCTTCTATGACATCCGCATACCACTACGGAAGAGACGTATTTTAGATTCCGTTTGTTAATTCCTTTTATGGTAATTGTACTTTTTATTGATTTTCTAAGCCGTAAGTACTTCAAACAGCTTTCTGTATGAGAACTTTTAACTTACCTTAAGCGGCTGCGTGATTTACAAGTATCCCATGTGAGTCTTTGCCGCGGATTGAAAACAAAAACTACCGTATTCTAAAACTGACAGGATGGTTGACCGGTACAGCCGAAGCAAATCTTCCGGATGGGCTCCCCACCATGTACCTGTTATTGTTCGCATAAAGTTGATTCGCTGCTGACATTTTTGTGTCAGATATACAATGTGTTTTCCAAATGTACATTTTGAATCGAACCACACCCCAAGATATTTGGAAGACATGCTATGAGAGATCGTTTTACCCATCAGCTGAAGCGGAAACTTTGCTGGCTTATGCTTTTTTGAAAATATGACCATCTCAGTTTTCTCTGGAGAGAAATCGATACCAAGTGTCAAAGCCCAGTTCGACAAATTATCCATAGTATTTTGTAACGGCTCTTGCAGTTCAGATGCGGTTGATCCCGAAACGGAAACAACGCAATCATCCGCAAGCTGTTTTAAAGTGCAATTTTCCATGAGACATGCATCAATGTCTCTGACGTAAAAATTATAAAGTAGGGGGCTCAAACGGGAGACCCATGTAGCTAATTCGTAAGGTTGTCAAGTCACCAAGAGAGAAATTCATATGCTTCTCTGACAACAAATTGTACAAGAAGTTGTTTAAAGTCGGCGAAAGTCCACACGCGTGTAGCTTGTCAGATAAGACGTCAACACAAACTGAGTCAAAAGCACCCTTAATATCCAAAAATACAGAACCCATCTGCTTTTTATGGGCGAAGGTAAGTTGAATCTCCGAAGAAAGCAGCGCAAGGCAGTCGTTCGTTCCTTTCCCCCTACGAAAACCAAACTGTGTATCTGACAATAGATTATTTGATTCAACCCAGCTATCCAACCGTAAAGAATCATCTTCTCGAAAAGCTTACGTAGACACGACAGCATTGCGATAGGACGGTACGAGTTATAATCGGACGCAGGTTTACCCGGCTTTTGGATGGCTATCACCCTCACTTGCCTCCAATCATCCGGAACAATATTATCCTCATGGAATCGATTGTACATGTTCAAGATTGTACATGTTTTAAAGCAAATTGAACTTAATTCTATCCATCCCTAGGACAGAATTGTTGCATGAAAATAGAGCAGTTGAGAATTCGGTCATCAGAAAGGGTCGGTTAATATCATCTTTGTCAGCTAAAGTATCACGACAGGTTTGCTTAACTGGAACCGAATTCGGGAAAACGTTTTTAGCGACATCAAAGATCCACCACGGAGAATTTTCACGATCTTCGTGAACCGCCGATGCGTTACGCATTCTCCTGCCAACATTCCATAGGGTTCTCATTGAAGTTTCGCGCGACAATCCTACGCCAAAGCTGCACCAATAATCGCGTTTTTTTTTCAACTTACCCAGCTTTTTAAACTGGGATTCAAAATCAATATACCGTTTAAAAAGATCGACCAAACCTTGCTTTCGAAAGTCCTTGAACGCGGCGGATTTCTCACGATACAGAATTGTACACTCATTATCCCACCACGGACTGGGAGGTTTTTTACGAACCGAACTGCCAGGAACCGGGAAACGTTGTGCCTGAAGCGCACTGTTAAGAATTAGATCTGATAGAAATTGGTATTCTTCACGCGGTGGAAGCACCTCAACATGTTGTTCACCATCACAAATCGCCTCCGCATATTTGCTCCAGTCGATGTGTTTCGTAAGGTCATATGCAATGTTGACTAGGGGATTCTGGTATGTTCCATTGGACATTGAAATTTCGATTGGCAAATGATCACTGCCATGGGGATCTTGGATCACCTTCCATGTACAGTCCAACGATAATGAACTCGAACAAATTGAAAGATCTAAGCGACTATCTTTGGCTGGAGGTCCCACTCTTGTAACTTCTCCGGTATTTAAAATAGTCATATTGAAGTCATCACAGATGTCATATATCATGGATGAGCGGTTATCGTCGTACAGTTCTCCCCAGCCTGTTCCATGGGAGTTGAAATCACCCAACAGCAACCGTGGCTCGGGCATAACCGAGCAAATATTCGAAAGATCTCTATGAGGTATCGCAGTTTTTGGTGGGAGATATACAGAGGCTATACTAAATTCTTTTCCTCGAACAGTCATTTGACATGCGACAGCTTCGATGCCTGACATTGGCGCAAGATCGATTCGGTAAAACGAGTGGTGCTTCCTTATTCCTAAAAGTACTCCTCCATAATGGTTTGCACGATCCCGGCGGATGATGTTAAAATCAGGGAAAGAAGGTTCACGTCAGAAGTTAGCCATGTTTCGCTTAACGCAAATACATCACATTGTAATTTATTGACTAAAAATTTGAAAATATCTAGCTTTGGAAGAAGACTTCGACAGTTCCATTGTAGAACCGAAATCGTATTAGCTTTGTTGACTGAATCAGCCATCGAAGGATACGATTGTTTCGAGGATGGGCATTTTAGAAGCCAGCTGCTTCAAAAGCGGAATCAAAAGAGGGAGGATTGAATTGACTAAGTTTTTCACTGAATCTGAAGCGCTAAAAAAGTTGAGAATGAAATCAACGATGCCAGAAAATGTGAACATTGGAGCGCTCTGTGCTTGCTCAGGACGTTCTGGGTGTTCATTTTCTGGCTGCCATATCGGGAAAACTGCAGTATCCGGGATTTTATTTACATTCCGAAGAGGCGGAAAGTCTCTAGTCTCGCGGAGGTTGAACCCCGGAGATGAACGTTTTGAGGCATTTGCTCCTGTTTCAGAATTGGGCATGTTGTGTTGGGGATTATTGCGAGGCAGCTTTCTAGGCTTTTTTTTGACGGTTTCTGGCTTTGCTTCACCCGCTTCCTCGTCGAACCTTTGAATGTAAATGGAATCCCTTCGTCAACGTCAGAATCAGAGCCCTGATCGTCGATTGGTAGATTAGAGAAGATGTTAGATGACTCGATAGAAGAAGCGGCCTTCTTCAACATTTCGGCATAACTACGCCGAGAACGCTGTTGCAAAGATCGCTTATGGGTTTCTCGTCGCTGTATATACGTTGGACATGCGTCGAGCGCATGCGGGGAGTCTCCGTTGCAGTATACACATTTCGGCGGTGTTTTGCACGCGCCGTCAGAATGTCTTTCGCCACACGATGAGCAACGTGGTTTGTTGCAGCAGTATTGAGCCGTATGACCCAACTGCTTGCAATTGGTGCAATTCATCATCTTCGGTACATACAACCGAATTGGTAGTCGAAGTTTCCCAATGACAACGAAATCCGGAAGCGCTGATCCAGAGAAAGTCACACAAAATGAGTCGGAAAGTGAAAAAACCTTTTTCTCCCCCTCTCGCAGCACTGAATGCATCTGCCTGCAGTCCAGTATCTGTACAGGAGGAAGAGAGGGATTCTTGAAGCATCCGGAGCCCTGCTTGATTTCATCACAGGTCAGACTCCCTTCGGTGACTACTCCCGAGATTTCGACCTCATTTGAGGGTAAATAAACGCGATACTCAAGTGTGAAGAGCTCACAGGTGACAATCTCATTTGCTTGTTTACGGTCTGAAACAGTAACCCGAAGCTTACTTGTACCAACCGTGTCAATACGGATCAGCGACGAAAATCGCTTCGCCAGATCCTTGCTGATCTGACTTGTATTCAATTTTTCCCTTTAGGTCGAAAAAGACAACAAAAGGCCCGCCAGAGTTCGGCGGGTAAGCCTTCGGGCGGGGGTCGTAGATGAAGATTTCGTTTGTGATGTATTATGAGAGGTCACCGGAGGGGTGGGGAAAAGTTGCTCACGTCCATTGATTGTTCATTTGAATTACCCAACAATAAAGACTCAGATAGGGAGCGCGACGGGCCCCGCCGAAATTATCGTCACTCATTGCCGGTGGTAGCACACCACAACGGCACACCAGGAAGAAACGTTTAAAATGGGAGAGGAGAGTAACTAAAACTAGCAAAAATCTACTACCTATTCAACTATTAACTTTAGTGATGTGGGAAGCGGTACAAGGAGGGGAAACAAGGAAGGGTGTATTTTATATTTATTCTTATCTTCTGTAGTCTTTGCTGTGTCTGCAACCGGTCGACTCAATCTGTGTACGCGCAGGAAACCAACACCAATGCCGCACACTTCACTGTATGATTGCGTTCACGTTCGGTTCGATCTAATGCCGATAGTTGATGCGGAGCGCACGCGTTTGGCCCGGTGGCGCGGGGCGCGGGGCGCGGTGCGCGTGATATGATGCCGATGGATCACGTGGCTGTTTCGGTAACGATGTAGCAGAAATTCGTTTGATGGAAACTAATTGACTTCGTCAAATAGAACCACTTCCAGGGAGCCTGGGTTTATAGCACTTCACTTCGGAAAACCTCACTAGGAAAAAAACGATTCAAACCCGGAGCGCAAGACAAAACCGACCGTCTCGCGCGGTAGCTCGACAAGGAATGAGCGAGGCAATTACTGGTGGATACAACGAGGCGTACAGAAACCGGTTACGAATCTGGTCTCCTATGGAAGGTTAACGATCCGGAGTTCCCGAATACGTATCCAATGCCCATCCGTCGAATGAAAGCATTGGAAAAGAAGCTGAATGGAAATGCTGCGTTGATGCAGCGAGTTCACGAGCAATTATGCGACTACGAGCGGAAGGGCTATATACGCAAAGTCAGCCAAGCAGAAGCGTCCTCCATCGATCCTCGGAGGACTTGGTTTCTACCTTTAGGAATCGTCATCAATCCAAAAAAACAGCGAAAATTTGGTTGATATGGGATGCTGCGGCAAAAGTTGGAGCAGTTTCCTTCAACTCATACTTGCTGAAAGGGCCGGATCTACTCACACCTCTGCCGAAAGTTCTCAGTGGTTTCCGATTGTTTCCCGTGGCAGTTTCAGGAGACATCAGGGAGATGTTTCTTCAAATAAAACTGAAAGATAGCGACAGGAACACCCAGATGTTCGTATTTCGTCCCAAATCCGATATGCCGCCCCAAATCTACGCTATTGAAGTCACCATGTTCGGGTCCACGTGCTCTCCGTCTACGGCGCAATTCGTCAAAAATGCAAACGCCCAACAGTACGCACTACAGTATCCTCGGGCGGCGGCAGCAATTATCGACCACCACTATGTGGACGACTACCTGGACAGCTTTATGACAGTTGACGAAGCTACACAGGTGGTTAACGAAGTCAAAATTGTCCATTCAGGAGGTGGATTCGTAATACGCAACTTTCTGTCTAATGTAGGCGAAGTACTGAGGAGAACTGGGGAGATCGAACCAGATTCATCCAAAGATTTTGCTCTTGTGCGTGCAGAAACTACCGAATCAGTGCTCGGGATGAAGTGGATCACAGCCGAAGACGTTTTCACGTACAGTTTCGCTATGCGCGACGACCCAAGTAACACCGAAAACATCATTATTAGCGAAGATCTAATAATAATGTTGAATAATGGTCGGGAAAATGAAATACAAAACATGTTATGTTCAAGGAAAGCTATGAAAAGGTTTTTGCAAAACACACAGCAGTTTAATCATTGAAGATGTTTCATACGACATTCTTACAACTTACTGATAACATGTTGTTTTTTGACATTTGTTTGGTCATTTGATATGTTTCGTTTTACATTCTCACAACATAAAACATGTCTACAGGAAGATTTTACGAACAAGGTTATAACATGTTCACTTTTTGACATTTGTTTTGTCAGAATATATGTGTCAATGATAGGAGTTTAGCTAAAATATGCATTTTGAACGTAATTTCAACATCTTTTATTATCAATGCAATGAACGTTCTTCGTCGACCTTGTTGTTTATCAAGAGCTCGCCATACTGTTTTTCTCTTGCAGATTCGAGAAAATGTTTACATATCAATTGCAAATATTATGCTTTGGCTTAGTTAAATTTTTCTTCAATCTTTGGCGCATGAACTTAGGAGAGGTAAAATGAAAAGTTAGCCAATAAATCATGAGCCGCATATAATGTTTCGACCGAGACTTGGAAACAAATTTGATTGATCAGTAAGTATATTTTTATTAAAATAGTATTCATCATTTCATGCATGCTTGTTTCCATTCGTTTTTTTGTATAAAATTTATTTCTTTGACCAACACGGAAACATTTTCGTTTTGGTATTCAATTTGACAGAACCATGTTGAGAGTCGGTCATTGAAAACATCATTAGTACTTAAGTTAGCTAGTACTTGTGAATGTGCAATCAAAAACAAGGTTGAACTGCAAGATGTTGAAAATATCGATAATTTTTGCGCTCTTTGGGTCGTGTAAAAGTAATGAGAGCTGTTTTTTATACCAAAACTTAACCAACTGTATGTTCGAAAGATGTATTTTTTACAATCATACAACTAACCGTGTTACTTGGGGACCTACTGCCTATTCTCGACGAAGATCACATCCCGACGAAGCGCGAAGTCCTGAAAGTGGTCATGAGCCTTTTCGATCCCTTAGGATTCCTGTCTTTCTTCTTAGTCCACGGCAAAGTATTGATGCAGGACATTTGGGCATCTGGAATCGGTTGGGATGAACAAATCGGCGAGCAGCTCTACTCCCGTTGGCGTCTATGGACCAACTACTTTCCGCAGTTGAGTACTCTGCGGATTCCTCGTTGAGTACTCTGCGGATTCCTCGTTGCTATTTTCGTGCTCCATTTCCCACCAACTTTGACAGAGTAGAACTCCACGTTCTCGTCGATGCAAGTGATTCCGCGTACGCCTGCGTTGCATATTACCGCCTCGAAACGGATAAGGGAATTCATATAGCACTGGTTTGCTCCAAAAACAAGGTAGCGCCACTCAAGGTACTATCCATTCCTCGCCTGAAGTTGAAAGCAGCGGTCTTGGAGTTCGGATGCTGGAGTCCGTGTATGGTTATCACACCTATCCTATTCGTCGACGCTTCATCTAGAGCGATTCAAGTACCGTGCTGGCATGGATTCGGTCTGAACATCGCCGGTACAATAAATTCGTCGCCGTTTGTATTGGCGAGATTCTTACAGCAACAGATGTCCGCGAATGGAGATGGGTTCCCTCCGGTTTAAACACGGCAGATCTCGCCACTAAGTGGAAGAATGGACCAGATTTCTCGCAGGATACTCCTTGGTTCGACGGATCGTCGTTCCTTTACCAGCCGGAGGACTACTGGCCTCAGCAAGTGCAGACAATAACCACCAGCGAAGAACTGAAAACTATTCACGCCCATTCTACGGTTGCATCTTTAATCGACCCTTCGCGGTTCAGCCAATGGTTCCGACTACAACGAACGATGGCGTTCGTAATCCGATTCATCAATAACCTACGAGATAAACGAAGCGGGGTTTCACCACGCCAAGACTGTTGAAATTAACTTTAACGTGCAATCGTCACCCCTCATAATCGAGACAACTCAATGTTGATATGCGAAATGAACACACCATGACTGTTGATGTGTTGTCGAATTAATTGTTTATGTCAAATGTAAATAAATAAGAATTGTATTCGTTCGTGTAAAGTCCAACTGAGTGGTTGTTTTTCTTTCTTCCGTTCCGACGTTCCCGATTCGCTTTATCTGTCCGCTGTACGTTTGTTGTCCACTGTTGCGCGCTCTCCAACAAAGACGAACTGAAGCGTGCTGAGGAAGAACTCTGGAAGGTAGCACAGGGTGATGCCTTTCCAGAAGAAATTGCCATCCTCTCGGAAACTCAAGGTTCTCCTGATGCGCGTCACAGGCGCGTAGGTAAATCCAGTCCAATCTACAATAACTGGCCTTTTCTAGATGAACTTGGAGTACTACGTCTTCGCGGCAGAATTAGTGCTGCTGCTTTCGCACCTGCCGAAGCTAAGTAAGCGATGGGTTGCTCTCTTCACCTGCCTCACGATTCGCGCTGTGCATTTGGAGGTGGTGTACAGCCTATCCTCTGAATCCTGTATCATGGCAGTACGACGTTTCATTGCGCGACGTTCTATTCAGATAACGGGACGTCTTTCAAAGGCGCTAGCAAGGAACTGCAGAGAGAAGAAATCGCAAGACGAAACAACACTCTTGCCAATACGTTCACCACCGCAAAGACTCGATGGCATTTTATACCACCGGCCGCCCTCCCTATGGGGGGTGCTTGGGAGCGCCTTGTACGATCTGTGAAGGAAGCTATGGGATCGGTAGCAGAGGTCCAGCGTACACCAGACGACGAAGTTTTTGAGACGGTTCTACTTGAAGCCGAGGCCCTAATCAATTCACGGCCACTCACCTACATCCCTCTCGGGTCGGCGGACGAGGAATCACTTACCCCCAACCATTTTCTTCTGGGGTCCTCCAATGGCGACAAATGTCCGGCGAATGAACATATCGATAGCCCAGCGGTACTACGCAGCAGCTGGAGACTTGCACAGTCCATAGTTCAGCGGTTCTGGACAAGATGGATCAAAGAGTACCTGCCAGTAATCACGCGAAGGTCAAAGTGGTTCGACGAGGTACGAGACATTGAAGTGGGAGATTTGGTGTTGGTTGTCGGTGGAACAACGAAGGACCAGTGGATACGTGGGCGAGTAGAGACGGTGATTCCTGGACGGGACGGAAGAGTACGGCAGGCAGTGGTCAGAACAGCATCTGGAGTGCTCAGACGGCCAGCAGTGAAGTTGGCAGTACTTGACGTTCTGGATAGCAGTGAACCAAGTGGAGTGGTTCACGGGAGGGGGGATGTCACGTCACCCCCTGCCAATAGTCCACTGTGGCGAATTTAGGCTGTGGTCATCGTGGTCATAACAATGGGCCTCGACCAACACAGCGATCGGTCTACCGATAACAGATAGGTATAGGGAATGATGATAACGAATTATAATCAAAACAAATTGAACTGAATTGGAAAAAAGTCTAGGTGAGTGTGTGTCTCGCAAGTCATGCTCCAAATTCGCGATTGAAATTTAATTCCCTTTGCTATTTAAATTATAAAGTTTCGCCTAGTACAGTTTCATGCAGTATTTACTTACAAACTATAGTACGGAGGTAAGAAAAATATGTCCTATAACTAAAATACATAACCCTAACTGAAATTACAATAAATCTAGGGTACAGTAAAGGCACTGCTTTGGCCAGATCGAAATCTTTACTCAAATTATTCTAAATGAATTAGGGGAAACCGCCAAATGTTGAACGGCTAATTTTGTCGCCTATTGTTGAACTCCCATAAGAAATGCACGTGCGTTCAACAATAGGCGAAGAAATTAGCCGTTCAACATTTGGCGAATTACCCTAGATGCAAGTATGCTAGTTTTCTATAACCTAATGAAACTAAAGTGTTTCCCCCCACAACAACTCCTATCCGGCCCTTTGCATGCCCACGATTTGTGTCCCGGTTCGAGGCAGCGGAAGCACTTATCGACTACCGGTGGTTGGTAGAGGCTGACTGGACATACTGACCAGCCAACTTTCAGCTTACCAACTTTGATCACCTTATTAGAGTCGGTAGCCGGTAACTTCACCGTGGCAATCTGCGTCCCCTGCGGTCCTCTTTGCAGGCGGATGGACGCCTTTGCTACCACCACTCCACCTTGGTCGTTGATGGCTGAGGCGATCTCTTCCGGTGTCGTGACCTCGTCCAGCTGCTTACATTGGAGAGTCATTTCGTCGTGTAGAGCCCTCACTTCTACACTCTCGCCTAGGACTTCCTGGGCAAGCGCTCCATATGAGGAACCGTTCGCCGGTGAGCCCTTTCTTAAGACAAGGATCATCTCGCCCGCTCTCGTCCACCTTATGCTGCGAACGTCTTTGCCAAGGACCGCCAGCGGCATCGCCTTGAGCTCGTCGGCCTAGCGCTCTTTCTCCGTTTTAATGAGCAGTGCTTCACCCTTCTCCCTGGCTCTCGCCGGGCGCGTGTTTTCCGCTTTCACCTTCGGTTTCCTCACTACCGTTTGCCAGGAACCATTCGGTCTTGGTTGGGTTGGCTTCCTTCCTCCGGTGGCCAGCTGGCTCGTTTCATCCTTGCTTTCTTCTTACGCCGTTCGCCTATGTTTGCAGCTTCCGTGGGCCCGCTCTCCTGATTTGCGCTCTCCCGACGTTTTTTTTGCAGGTGATGTCTGTGTGTGTGTGCGCGCACTAAAAGTGCAAAAAGTCTAGCTCAATTTTTAGGTACATATCCTCACCGATTGCATTCGACGGGGAATCTTATCCCATTGTTTCCTATTGAAAATTGGCCGAATCGGACTATGGGATCAAAAGTTATGGCCAAAATACTAATATTAAACTCGTAATAGGAAAAATCATGTTTTTGGCACTTATATTCATCCGATTTGCTCGCAACAAGTTTCGTTCAGCAAGAAATTTTACAATTAGTGTAAACGAATGTTGAAAATAAGACCTATCAGTGTTAACTTAGGCTTTTCTTATGCAGTTTTCAATCATTTTAAACTAACGAGAAAGGCATCAACACTGCTAGGTGGATTAAGTTTTTAACATTACATTCAAGTTTTTTTTTCTATTTTCTTATTTCAGTCGCCTCATTCTTAATAAACTGGTGACTCACTGCGAAAGCTTCGTCGGTCAAGAGATCACTTCCAATCGCAAGATTATTCACAACATGCACTTCATCGTACCCATAACCAAGAAGCTGGATCGCATGCAATTCACGTTACGAGTGGATCGTTTTATCACCTCATCAACCCCTGTCAAACCGCTCGATGATTCCGTCTATCGTCCTCCGGAAGTTTTATCGATCAAGATCGAGGAAACCATCACCATTTTCATCACTAACGAGTAATCCATCAGCTGGCAGTATAAATCCTCCTATCACACGGTTTTGCTGCATAGCGCTCCAGACCAGCAGGAAGATTGTGCCGTGATCAAAGTATTTACTGTGACAGCTGCTCGGGCACGATTTTGCTCTTCTTCTGGGGGACTACAACCACTCTGAAATGCATTGGACACGTTCTGAGAATGGTGGATTTAAGATTGATGTTAGTAAATCAAGGATGACACGATCTGGGAACGCACTTTACGATGGATTTTGTTTCAATGGTTTGACACAAGTGATCCCCATACAGAACACTAACAATAGGACTCTTGATTTGGCCCTGATGAATGACAGGACGTTACCAGTCTGCTGCGTTTCTGAAGCAGTGGAACGTCTGGTTGTTGCCGATCTCTTAATAGGGTTCAGTTTGATTTTCTACGTGCCGATTATGATCTTCTAGCATCCGTCCTATTATCCATTGATTGGCGCTTCCTAGATTCCGATCGGGATCTGGATGATATTATCGGCATATTCAACCGCGAAATTCAGCGTGTGATTGAAGCGACCGCCGCTGAAACCTCCATGGACAAACAGATATCTCCGTAAGCTGAAAAGCTGTAAGCAGTCTGCCCTTCGGAAGTACAGAGCAGAGCGTTAATGAATAAAGCTTCCAATGTATGATTAAATTTATTATGATTAAATCATTCAACTTTATGATTAAAGATTATGAATAATGATTTATTCGTTTTTGACAATGATTAATGATTATGATTAACAATTAAATTAATTTTTGACAATGACTAACGATTATGATTAATGAATAAAACGTTTGGAGCGCGATTAACCTTTCTTCCAAATTGGGTATAAAAATTATATGATTATGATTAAAGATTAATGAATAAAAGCGATGTATACAATGATTAAAATTGATGATCAATGAATAAACTCAAAACAAATATGAATATGATTAGTGATTATTGATTAAATATAACATTCTTTGATTAACGATTAGTGATTAATGATTAAATCGTATTTTTTGTATAATTATGACTAATGAATAATAATTAAATAGCCCATTATTCATTAATCATGATTAAATCTATGATTAATCACTAATGCTCTGGAGGCATAATCGTACTCTGCATACCAAGCGTTGTTTTGTGTTGGCTAGCACCAAATACTCTAGCTTTAAAGGCTCCCCCAGACCTAAGCGATTTCATCGCCGCGATTCTATCGCTGGGTCGCTTCAAGTAATGTTCTATTTACGCTTCCATACCAACGGCGACCGAATCGCTGTCGCCAAGCGATAGAATCGCGTCGCGTGTGTTTGGGGGCTTAACCGTTTATCATATGCAAGGTATATTGATCGTATGCAGAGGAGTTTGCGATTACATCCTAAAAAGTTTTGGTCCCTTGTCCGAACGAAACGCAAAGAAAACGGACTACCTGCAAGCATGCATTATGGTGACTTATCTGCAGACACGGTATCTGAAAAGTGCATACTATTTGCCCAGCATTTCAAGAAGGCTTTTACGAATGCAGTACTCGGCCCATCTCAAGTAGACGAAGCCCTCTGAGATAATCCGTTGGATCGTTTTGATTTTGGATTTTTTTTTTAATTTCCGAAGAATAAGTACTACAGGCACTCCGAAAGCTCAAGTACTCCGCAGCACCCGGACCGGATGGCATTCCATCGTCTCTGCTTAAAAAGTGCTCTGCTGCTTTACTGGTACCATTGGCAAAGTTATTCAACCGTTCCATTCAGAGGGCGACCTTTCCCATCGCGTGGAAAACGTCATTCCTATCTCCAATCTACAAGAAGGGAAACAGATGTGACATTGTGAACTATAGGAGTATAACATCGTAAAGCGCCTGTTCGAAAGTTTTCGAAATAATCATGAACAAAACTCTCTTCGGTACCTGCAAGGCTTACATCTCTACTGCTCAACATGGGTTCTTTCTAAAACATTTCATTGTGCATCCGCTCAATGGATGCAGGTAAACAAGTTGACGAAGTATATACAATACAGACTTTAAGTCAGCGTTTGATCGCGTGAATCACTGCATTCTCCTTCACAAACTTGGAAAACTCGGAGAGTCGCCTGGACTTGTGAGCTGGTTTTTAATCTTACCTATGTATGAAAGTGCGAATTGGTTCAGAGTATTCAGATTCCTTCCATATCGCTTAAGGAGTGCCACAGGGGAGTAATTTAAGACCATTGCTTTTTTCGTTATTCATCAACGATGCAGCGTTTGTATTGCCTCTTGGAGTCCTTTTTCAGCTCAAAGATCATGATACCCGCCCGTGTGCGCCTGACTCTCTGTACATCTGCACCAAAGTCTTTCAATTCCGGAGCTGTCTTTATTGTTCGCAGGACCTCCAAATACCCTTCCTCGCTAGTCTTCACCACCAGTGCTTCACCCTTTTTCTTCACGCTTCTTTTGGTGATTTTTTGCTGCTCGTCTATTTTGCTGCGGCTCTTCTTCGTCTTATTTTGGACCAGGGGGTCCCTAAGTTGCCGTCACCGGCTTGGTCCGGCTGTGCGGCAGCCATTTGTTTGCGTAGAGCCTCCCTTTGTTTTTTGGAGCCTCCTGGTCGCTCGTCTCCTGGCGAGGATCTATGCCTCTTAGGCACAGAGACCGGTGTGTTTTCCGGCCGCCCTAGCTTCTTTTCTCCGTTATTGCCAAGTCCTCCAGGGACCAATCCAGGTGTTTCCTGTAATGGCGCCGCTGATAAAAGGGCGTTTTTGGCTGTAGCCAGCTCGCTCGCGGCATTTTCTGCTCTCTGCGTCAGATTATTCCAATCTGTCATTGCTGACCCGAGGGCTTTCCGGATCTTTAACACCAACTCCTTGATGTACTTGTGCACGTTGTGTTTCTTATCGACGAACTCGTGGAGCTCTCCAGACCACCTTTTTGCGATAAGAACCTTCGGCTGTTGTTGGGCCATGTCCCACCGTGGCTCGTGGGCAACTGCTGTTGCTTCTGCTCCTTTATCTGCTGATGCTCGCTTTTATGGTCTTGGCTGCTCACTTGAGTGGTTTTTCGCTGTAGTACCTCTCGGTGCTGTTCTTCTTCTTCTTCTTCTTGGGTTTGCTGAGGCGGAGACCTCGTCAGCCCGCTTTTGGCGAACGGGTTCGCCCCACTTGCTCCTTCGTTGCTTTATGGAATTTTATTCATGATAAAAGGGTCCCCCTCCGGGCAGTTATCTCCATCTGCTGTAGGTAGTCGCCTGTTGTGATCTCATGGGTCCCTATGTAAACAGTGAGGTCCATGCAAGGGTTGACTCCGGTGCTTTATAACACCGTGTTCAGAGCCGGATCGGCGTAAATCAGGAATGCTACATCTGAACCTACTACCCACCGATATTGGTGGCAGATTTTGAGCGTTACCGGAGGCCTGCCAGGTTGTTTATCGGGACGGAGGCAGTCGAACTATTAGCCTGCTTGCCATTTCAAAAAGATGTCACTCGTTTTTACTCAGGAAACAATAGCTCGACCGTCAGCTCATAGACACCTAATCCTATCCATAAATCAAGATTCATCCGATGACGTTTGCCGTTGACCAGTATACCATAATCAGGATCTTATTGGTATCAATCCTGACGTGCCGGTTGGCACTCCTGCTGGGCTTGTGTGCTTTGAGCGGCGCACGGTCGCTTTGGTAAAGCCTGCTTACGGACACATGCAGCTTTTTATAGGTTAGCTGCGTGTCCTTGCAGCATCGAACATCGTGACTCGCTTTTTTAGAAGAACACCATGGTATCGTGCCAGCGCATTGCCGGCTTTCCAGGTGGCCTTACCACGCCCTATGTCCTTGGAAGGTGGGAAGGGTCGACGTGTGTGTGTGTGTGTGTGTTTTTTACAAGGGTTTAAGGTAATGGAAAAATCTGCGTGACAGATACCTGAGCATCCACACTATGCACGAAGGCAAACAGGGATGGGCTCCTCCTGACCTGCTAAAAATGCCCCGACGACTCGAGACCAAACACTGTTCACTGTGCTGGATTTTCCTCCGAGCCGACGCTTACTTGCTGATCCTTTCTCCATTCGATGCTGCAGCTCTGACAGTATTTGCGTCACGACTCTGCTTATCACATTCCACGTACCTTCATCGGGACACATTTGCTCTGCAATGTTGTCCGCCCTTATGGCAGGCATTCTTCTACGTGCCTCCGCAAACCTCGGGCAGTCGAATATCACGTGCTCTGCAGTCTCCTCTACGTTGATACACGCCGGGCAAAATGGCGATGACGCTTGACCACACAAAAAACAAACATGGTTTTATAGAATATTTTGCACTTTCTTCTTGAAAAGTGCTTAATTTTCTTAAAATTAAAAATGAAATTAGCTTCATTGAAAATATATTTTTTATTTGAAAGTTATTTTTCATCTGTTCCTAACGATAAATTAAAAGTTGTGTCATTCAACTTAAAAATAGTTTTACTTTCAAAACATCAAACGTGCTGCATGAGTGAAAAAGAGAAAAAAACATCATGTCATTTATCTTATCCATCTTTTTCTTTTCCTCTTAGTGTATGACAAAAATTTAAACCGCGATAAAAACAAAACAGAAGCGACGACGAGCAGAGGAAGCTAGCCACCACTGGCACTGTTTCCGATTTATAATCCGATTTATAATAATTATTGCATCTGTTTTGTGTGGTGGCGAAGAGTTTTTACTATTTAAATACTATTGTGCGCTGGTGGAGCTCATATAACGGAATCAAAAGGTAAGTAATATGTTTATTTATTTGAAACGATGCAGTACCGGGGCCCAGTGTGTATTAATTAGTATCACGGAAAATCGGTACCCAAACCCAGCACTTCAATGGCGTGAATGGAGTTGGGAGCTGATTTAAATTTAATGAAGATCCTTATGCAACACTTGCTTTTTATTCCTCACAGATTCGGTCCGGCAGTTTTAATAGGAAGAAAAATTGGCACGTTCAAAAATGCATCTTCAGAAGTGGCTGGGATCGATGGATTACGTTGAAGCCTCGTCGGTAGTTTTGGAAACTACTACAGCTGCTAGTCGGGCTGAACGATGGATAACGTGAGATTACGAGTACACCTGTCACATGTACGCTATTCAATCATCCCAGATTAATGAATATTAGATTTAAAATAAATTGAAAATGAAATTAAAATAAAAAAGATTCAATTAAGTTTCCAAACAAAGCATAAATAGAGGAATGGGAAAACAAAATTTGGAGAAAGTAAAGCTTTCGTGTTAAATTAAAAATATCAAACTTTTTTTCCTACAGTGTGATAACAGATTGCGACTATTTTCATTTGACAGCTCCACAATGTTGTTTTGAAAGGTTTGTACTTTTATTTTTAGAGCCGCATGCCACTTTTGAAACATGGGTGTAACGAAAGTTTTTGTACTTTTTTTTTAAACATACGCAACTCTCTACGAAAAAGAACCAACGCAACTTTTTATTTTAACCAACGTTTTTTTTAGTTTGATAAATGATTTTTCTTTCTGTGTAGTGATTCAAATTTTGACTTTTTTACCCCCCGATGCTTAAACGATTGCATTTGCCATTTTAATAATCCTCCTATTTTTTTAGCTAATTTGGATGTAATTTGAGTGAGCACGCACGATACCCCCGCTCACCTCCCTTGGTTTGAGCTGCTGTACGAACTGTCCAGGTTAGGCAGGTTACGTCACGGGCAGCAGGGACTATGTCCAAGGGCTTGACGATACCTCCCCAGGACATCTGCGAGTTGTGAGGCTTGCCTAGGATGTGGTGGGGTTTGACAGTGGGCCCTGTTAAACCTCTATAAAAAGCTGCATGTATCCGCAAGTAGGCTCCGCCAAAGCGACCGTGTGCCGCTCAAAGCGCACAAGCCCAAGTCCTGGTGTTAGGTGGGATGCTAAACAGCCCTGACACGATGGCCCTCCGACGAGACAGGAGGTTTGCACAGGCATAATAAGCCGCCTGGAAAACCAATAATTACGAACAATATAAGAGATAATGCGACTCGATATAATCGGGAAGAGACTGAGCAACTGTACCGCGCTAATAACACACGAAAGTTCTATGAGAAGTTAAACCGTTCACATAAGGGCCACGTGCCACAGCCTGATATGTATAAGGACATAAACGGGAACCTTCTTACAAACGAGCGTGAGGTGATCCAAAGGTGGCGGCAGCCCTACAAAGAGCACCTGAATGGCGATGTGGCAGACGAAGATGGCGGTATGGTGATGGAACGCGCGCAGGACATAATTCTACCGGCTCCGGATCTCCAGGAAATCCAGGAGGAGATTGGCCGGCTGAAGAACAACCAAGCCCCTGGGGTTGACCAACTACCAGGAGAGCTATTTAAACACGGTGGTGAGGTACTGGCTAGAGCGCTGCACTAGGTCATTACCAAGATTTGGGAGGAGGAAGTTTTGTCACAGGAGTGGATGGAAGGTGTCGTGTGTCCCATCTACAAAAAGGGCGATAAGCTGGATTGTAGCAACTACCGCGCAATCACATTGTTGAACGCCGCCTGCAAGGTACTCTCCCAAATTTTATGCCGTCGATTAGCACCAATTGCAAGGGAGTTCGTGGGGCAGTACCAGGCGGGTTTTATGGGCGAACGCTCCACCACGGACCAGGTGTTCGCCGTACGCCAAGTACTGCAGAAATGCCGCGAATACAACGTGCCCACACATCATCTATTCATCGACTTCAAAGCCGACTTCATCGACTTTGAATCACTCTAATGGCCACACCGGTGCAAATATTGGCGGAAACAACCGTGTCCGGACAAGAACTGTGTAAAGTAAAAGTTCACCTCACCATGCTCCCTGTTCACCCATGTCGACACATTGGGGATGAGCCGATGGGTCTACCTTCCATTATTCGCATTGTCCCACTGCTGCTACCACTGTTCAGTCTCACCGCCTTCCTCACATTTCTGGTATCCCTCCGTTGGTAGCACTCGATATCCTCTGCTAGGGCTATGCAGATTGGAAGCATCCCTGCGATAACGCTAACTGCCTCCAACGAAATAGTTCGGTACGCACTCGCGACTCGAATGGCCATAAGACGGAACACGCTATTCAGCTTCCTCCGGTTACGTTTCGTCTTGAGCGCAGCTCCCCAGGCTGGAACTCCGTACCTTAGTATCGAGGATGATACTGTCGCAAGAAGACGCCTACTGCTGCCTTTCGGACCGCCGACGTTCGGAAAGATCCTGAGTTTTATTATCTGGATTATGCAAAAATTGTTATGAAAGCGTACATGAATGCGGGAGCCCAGGTTGGGGTCATCAACCTGACGACATCGACCTGGGTACTTAGTCTGGGATAAGACAAGTCGGATTGGTGCAATCAACCTGGGTTTTATCATCAGGATTACGTTCAAAAATTGTTATGAAGCGTACATAAATGCAGGAGCTCTGGTTGGGATCATCAACCTCACGACATCGACTTGGGTACTTAGTCTGAGATAAGACAATTCGGCATGGGCGTAGCCAGGATTTCAATTGGGGGGGCAAATTTTTTAGGTCTTCTGAATCGTAGTTTTATAGTAGTTTTATAAAAACACATGAATATTAGTGCTTGGTACTTTTTACTTCTAAGCACCAAACACTTTGAAAACAAATCCACAACCAGTAAAGTAAAATAAAGGCTGAATCTCAACAGCGCGTCAGCGTTGAAGTCAGCGTTTTGTCCTAATGGAACGTACACACGGTCAAGCAGTTTGACCAACATTGACTCCACCTCTCGTTTATTCAAACATCCATCAAGTTTTACTAACAGCGGCACGAACAATCAATTTATTCGACCAACAATATCACACACGAACGACCGAAGCGACAACTTGAGCACCAACCATCAAAAAATATATGGGGGTTTGTGCAACTTCACTACAAATGCTCGAACATGTTCGGCGAATCTTGACTCCACCCCAGACAACTCAAACCAAAATCAAATCGTTTTAATTTTTTCCAACCAAGCCGCCAACTGTCAAATGGTTGTTCGAACAACTTCACACACGTTCAAACAAAGCAGCAATCGAAGCGTTTTCTTGGGGGCGGAGTCAATGTTCGTCAAACTGCTTGACTGGTGTGTACGTTGCATAAAACGTAATGCCAATAAACGTGACGCATTCACGCCTGGATTCTTCAGGAATGCCTCCAGCAATTTTTTCGGCAATGTCTTCAGGAATTCCACCATCAATTTCGCCGGGAATTGACCGAAAATTCCACCATTATTTACGGTCCACGGTTTTTTCCCCATGCATTTTTGCATATGCGATGTTTTTGGAATTCGGCCACGGAAAATCAAAATCCCGGCCCCATTTAAAATGCACGGGGTTCAAAATCCGGCAGAAATTTCTCCCGAGGTGTAAGGTAGCCTTAAATTCCATATTTTTTTCCGTGAAAGTTTCGAATAATTTCTTGTGAAAATTCCAAAGAATTTCTCCAGGAATTCCACCGAAAATTTATACAGAAATTATACCAAAAATAAAATCAACAATGGAATTTTTGGAGGAGTTCCTAGATTAGTTCCCAAAGAAATCCAGAAAGAATTCCGGTGGAAACTTCAAGATTTCCACTGGACATCCTACAGGAGTTTCTTCAAAAATTCCTCCGGGAATTCTTCCAGGAGTTCAACCGGCAGATCCTCCAAGAATTCCTCCAGGATTTCATCCGAGAATTATTCCGGTAGTTCTATCGGCAGTTCCTACGGGGCTCTCTGAAAATTCTTCCGGGGATTTCTCCAGAATTTCCTCCGGGAATTATACAGAAATTCCTCCAGGAGCTCCTCCGAGAATTTCTCTGGGAGCTTTTTAAGGAATTCTCCGGGAGGTCCTCTGATGAAGATGATGGTCCTGCTACATACCCCTACAAAGGTTTCAGCTAGATGAGATTTGTCAATAAGATGAATTCTCCAAGAAGTCTTCTGGTAGATTCACTGGCAGTTCCTCCGGAGATTCATTTTAAAATTCTCCCGGGAGTTTCTTTAGAAATACCTCAGGGTGTTCCACCAGTAGCTCTTCCAGGAGATCATTCAGGCTTTTTTCAGGAAATCATTTAGGCTTTCTTCAGAAAATTAGCTGGAAATTCCTCCCGAAGTTCTTTCGATAGTTTTTCTGGGAGTTCCTCCGGGAGGTCCTCTAGGAATTCTTCTAGCAGTTTCTCCTGAAATTCCTCCGGGAGTTCTTACGGGAGCTCCTCCGGCAATTCCTACGTGAATTCCTCCGGGAGATTCACCAGCAGTTTTTATGAGCATTTCTCCGGGAGTTTCACCGGCAGTTCCTTTGAAAAGGAACTCCCGGAGTAATTTCCGGAGGAACTCCCAGAGGAATTTCTGTAGGAATTCCCGGAGAAAGTATCAGAGGAATTTTCGGAAGAACTGCCAGAGGAACTTCTAGATGAATTTATTGAAGAACTACAGGAAGAATTTCCGGAGAAAATCCTGGAGGAACTCTCGTAAGAACTTCTGGATGAATTCCAGGACAAACTCCTGGAAGAATTCCTAAAGGACCTCCCGGAGGAGCTCCCAGAGAAATTTTCCGAGGAACTTCTGAAGGAATTTGTAGATGAATTCCCAAAGAAAGCCTTAATGAACTCCTGAAAGAAAGTCTGAATGAATTTCCGGAGGAACTACTAGTGGAACTCCCGGAGAAATTTTCAGAGGAACAGCCGATGGAATACCCGGAGTTGAATTTCTAGAGGAACTTCCGAAATCCCATTTCCCTTGAAATTCCTGCCAAATATCCTCAAAGAATCCCCTGTGAAGTTCCTGGAGAGATTACTAGAAGAACTTTGGGAAAAACTCCTGGGGGAGCTCCCGGAGGAACTCCCACAAGCACTTCCAGAGGAATTAGGTAGTACTGAAATAATTATTTGAGAAGTTCATGAAGGAATTTCTGGAGAAATATCAGAAGGAATTCCCGAAAAAATACCAGGAGGAATTAATGTAGAAATTACCAGATGAAATCCAGAAAGTATTCCCAGATGAATTGCTGTTCTTTGTTTGTTCAGAAGAAATTCCTGGAGGAACTCTTGGAAGATATACTGGAGGAACTCTAACATTAATTTCCAAATGAAATTCTGGAGTAAATTCCGAATGAAGTCCGGAAAGAATTCTAGGACAATTTCGCGGAAAAAATCCCGGAGAAATTCCTGAAGGAAGAGAAGAATTTCCGGGGAAATACTTGAACGAATTCTTGGAGAAATTCCTAAAGAAATTTCTAGAGGAATTCTTGAAGGATATTCTGAAATAATTGCGGAAAGAATTTCAAAATGTAATTCTAGAGGATTTCGCTATTGAATTTATAGAGGTCTTCTTCTTCTTCTTATTGGCATTACATCCCCACAGTGGGACAGAGTCGCCTCGCAGCTTAGTGTTCATTCAGCAATTCCACAGTTATTAACTGCGAGGTTTCTAAGCCAAGTTACCATTTTTGCATTCGTATATTATGAGGCTAACACGATGATACATTTATGCCCAGGGAAGTCGAGACAATTTCCAATCCAAATATTGCCTTGACCGGCATCAGGAATCGAACCCAGCCACCCTCAGCATGGTCTTGCTTTGTAGCCTCGCGTCTTACCGCACGGCTAAGGAGGGCCCCTATATTTATAGAGGTATTCCCGGAAAAAGTCCTGGAAGTTATACCGGAGGAATTTAAGGAAGAGTTCCTGTAGGAATGCCCGGAGCAGTTTCTTATAGATTAGCAGATGAAATTATGGAGCGAAATCGGAGAATTTCCGTCATAAATTACTGGAGAAACTTCTAGTGGAATTTTGGGAGGAAATTCCGTATGTATTCTTGGAGGAACTCTAGAATGCATTCCTGAAGGAAATGTCGCAGATTTTCCTGGAAGAATAGCCGATGAAATGGCTAGAAGTAAAACTTGAAGGGGAGAAAAGAAATCTTCAAGAAACTTCCACATGAATTTCCTAAAAAAAATTAGTTGGGGGTTTCTAGATAAGGAGAAATTACATTTACAGGAGAAGGATTTTCAAACGATTTTCAGAGGAATTTGTGGATAACTTTCCGGAGGAATTTAGAAGTTCCCAGGTGAGCTTCTAGAGAATTTCTAGGAGAATTATTGAGCCTGAAATGTCTCGAGTTGTTTTGAAATTTCATATAGTATGGATCCTGGATACCCTTATAAGTGTTTTGGGAATCTTTTGAATTTCAAAAACCTATTTCTGAATATGATTGGATCGTAAAGTGCACATTTTTAAGCGAATTCATTTCAGTACCCGTTAAAACTTTCCACCATTTAGGAGGGTGCGACGCCCCCCCCCCTGCCCCCCTCTCGCTACGCCCTTGCAATTCGGATGGGGATTGGTGCAATCAACCTGAGATTTATTATCAGGATTACGTTCAAAAATTGTTATGAAAGCGTACATGAATGCGGGAGCCCAGGTTGGGGTCATCTACCTGACGACATCGACCTGGGTACTTACTCTGAGATAAGACAAGTCGGATTGGTGAAATCAACCTGGGTTTTATCATCAGGATTACGTTCAAAAATTGTTATGAAGCGTACATAAATGCAGGAGCTCTGGTTGGGATCATCAACCTCACGACATCGACCTGGGTACTTAGTCTGGGATAAGACAAGTCGGATGGGGATTGGTGCAATCAACCTGGGTTTTATCATCAGGATTACGTTCAAAAATTGTTATGAAAGCGTACATGAATGAAGGAGCTATGGTTGGGATCATCGACCTGGGTACTAAGTCTGGAATAAGACGATTCGGATGGGTATTGGTGCATTCAACCTGAGTTTTATTAGCAGGTTTATGTTCAAAAATTAATATGAAAGCGTACATGAAGTTGAAAGCTCGGAGGCGAGCCAGCCTGGGCTGCAAGTCTCCTTAATAAAGCTAATAAAAAAAAAAAAAAAAAAAAGTTGAAAGCTAAGGTTAAAATTACCAAACTAACGACAACCGCTCTTGGACCTGGGTACAACCTGTGCTTTACAATCAGAATCATCCTCACACACCATTATAAAAGCATACATCGACACAAGAACCAAGGTTGGGTCATCAACCTAACGAAATCCGCACCTAGGTACTTGAGAGTTGAGCAGAATGGAATCGTTTGCGTGCATTTTGACAGGCGACGACAGCAAGTTTAAATCGATGACGGCTGAACGTGCCAGTCACGAACACCGTGGCCCTGTTGATCCCATCCATGTGCGTTAGAACACCATTGTCCAAATCCACATAATCGTTTCCTTGCCAAAGCGGTCGCAAAACTGCACACAAAGCAACTACAACCATGTCCAGCTTATACCGTGCATTTCAATCTCCAGGAATGTATGTTCCTTGCCTTGAAATTAGATGACCTTCTTTAGCGTGACCAGAAGCAACTTGTCTGGGTTTCATTTTCGGCAAACACAGTTGATTTTTGAGCCGGCCGGGCATGCAGGGTTTTTTTTGGCTTTGACGACTTGAAGGTTCTCAAACAGAACCCAAGTCAACATCGACAGAATTTGTCGGCATTTTCCCCTCTCCACGATCGTCATGTCGCTCTAAGACTTCCTGCTGCATACTCCCCTGTATACTTATTGGTGGGTCTTAAATCATTCATGCAAAAACGGTTCTTCCTTAGTAGGCTACCATGATTTGCTGCATTCTGCTTGATTCGCTTTGATTCGGATTTCTCACTTACTTTGCCTTGACTGTCCGCTGCTATTTTCACTCGTCGGCACCATCGTAATCCTGACGTCCGCTTCTTTCTAACGAGATTTCTGCTGGTAACACTCAACGCCTCCAGATTTTGAAACAATCTACTTTCCAGAATCATATTCCTTGAAGTTGAAGAAAATTCCACTGAAACAATATCTGTTCTCGATAGCAAGTTGGACGCAGGCAATGCTTCAGACATTAATTCACCCCGCAATAAGAACGGAACAATCTGAACGGCACCGGAATCAAAAACTGTCTTGTAAATAAGTTTTATATTTTAGGTAGGTATAGGTATATTTTCGCGAATCTCTGCGACGAAATCCATTGGCGACGTGTAATTGGATCGAAGAAGGGGCCACTGAAATATAAAAGCGAATGAGTGACAAAACAAAAAAGCAAGAATTCCACACAATACCTTCCAAATTCTTCACGCACCCTCATCCTTTTGGATTACCATTAACAACGGGTAATGGACGTGACAGCAGGAAATCGATTCTTACGCTTTTTGGTATTTGCAACAGCAACCTAAGATGCAACCCGCCATCTGCGGATAACGCCTTACTTCTTAATCTCTAGCCACATCGCAGGCGACCAGTACAACGGCCAGTAAACAAGACCAAATTTGAAGGTCCTCGCTTGGCGATAGAGGCTCCACCGATTTTCCTTAATCACCTTGGGTAATGATCAACGAGGTTCATAGCAGCAATACTGATTGGTCTGCAAGTTTGCCTCACGATACGGTCAGCACATGAAACAGTTATAACCAACCAATGACAGGGGCATATTTACCCGACGTACGGGCCAGCTCTCTACGGCCAGCGGCCTTTTTTTTCAGGTTGCACACGATGGTACCTTCGCGGATCAGAAATGGTCAGAATGTTGGCAATCGGGCGCGCTTTCTGCAGTCCGGTGAACACTATTCCATAGCGGTAATGATCAGATGTTTGCGCTGCTTGATCTTGTATGGGAAACGATACGAGCGCAAACAGAGCACCGAGTTGCATACAATGGTACCTTCCCGGATCAGACAACCGGCAAAATATTCCCAATCTGTGCGCGCTTTCTCTATTCATCCGAAGAGCATTATTCCATTGACAGCGATGAACAAATGCTCGCGCAGCCTTAACTTGCATGATTCACGGAACGACTGAAAGCGGGGCACCGGGCTGCATACGTCTTTCCCGGATACGACATTCGGCACTTACTTATTTCTTGCACGGGTCACGGCTTGAATTTGCACGGGTCACGGAATGACCGCAAGCAGGACGTCATGATCTTGCTTGGCGGAATCCGGACGTTCGGCGTAATTTTCAGCTTGCCTTCGTCAAGTACTAGGAAGCGGCTGAATTTTGTAAAATCCGGAACAATTATCCTGAAAACATACAAAATAATTATGAAAACTAATTCAAATCGTAAATTCATCAAAAAACTTACCAAATATGTTAGCAAACGTTCCTACAAATGAATGACGACTGTCGACAAACGCACGCTCTCTGATGGAAAACAAAACAACAAAAACGACAAAAACCGAACCTGGCGAATAAATTTGTTTTCACTAATACAATCGCACAAAAGAGCATTGACAGAAAAACGATAAGGTATGCAGAATCCGAGTATGAGAAAATAAGGGGGCCCGCTTACCGTTTGCATCATGTGCTTCTGGTTGCATACATTCAGGTGCTGATGAGGCGGCGGCGGCGACGGCGCAAAAATAGGAGTATTTATTTTGCGGCGGCCCGAATACACGCTTAAAGGCATTCACACAATTTTGTGTTTCGTTCACACAAAACGGGCCTAACCTGGAACAACACATATTATGAGTAACTGCCATGTTACTCATTTTAGTGTAATTGACGGTGAACGATTTCTGATGAGTTCATTTCACACAGTGAGAGAGCGGTCGGAAAACGGACCTAACCTCAATTATATTTTTTCATGTAAATTAAAATTATCGCATCATTTTTTTTATACTATTTCAGAGGAGCCCCATTTGTTTCGATATGACCAAACTAAAGTGCGATGTTTATAGTCGCACATTTTAGTTGTATCGTATCGACACATAACGAAAATCCATAGAAAAAATCATTTTCCTTGCGATGCATGCCGGACGCAACCGCCATCATGGCGATCAAAATGGACTTGACAGTTCGAAGCAAAAGTTTCTTACATATTAAAATAATAAAAGACATTACACAGCGACTGTGCATGTCTGACACATAATTTTCACACAGATTGCTATTCTCTCGTGTCATCGTCGTTGTTGGCGCTATAACCGTGACCAACTCCGGTTGGGTCGGATGGACTGTATTTCGGGATTCGGAATAAAAGATTCAACACCATCAGATTTTCACTTTAACTTAATCACTACTTTATTTATACATTCACTTAATTTACACACTACGAGGTATATTCGCGACGGTAGAAAATTAACTCATTCGTTATGCATCGAGCTAGGATAAATATTTATACTTTAATTTTAAGCGCTGGAATAAAAGATATTTTAGTTACTAGATAAAGATTGTCGCTACTGTTCCCTTTGTTCTGCTGTCCGAAACATGTGTGGTACATACCTGTCAAATCGTATGGATTTTCCTTCTTTGACATTTAGCTCCCCTATCCTCGCCAGCAAAAGATGTTCCGGACAGCGACGACAGCGACAATCTTTATCTAGTAACTAAAATATCTTTTGCTGGAATCATCTGGAATGTTCGAAAAATAGAAAGATCTGCAATATTCAAGAAGATTTGGCTGCACTGCCTGAGAAGAGTAGCTCACGTTCACTTAAGTAAATGTCATTCATTCGGGCCATGTTCATTCAGATGGTTAGCACCATCAACAGTGTTTCCTTTCATATACATGATTGATGCTAACTATCAACGCAATTTGTGTTGATGTTGCAGTCGTTCAGCGGGTGGCGATGGGTGGTTTGGTCGTTTTTAGTGCTTAGCGTGTTGTTGACAAATTCACTGCTCGCAGAAGTTTCATCTAGTTTCTTCCGTACGGAACATACACCCCCCGGTTGACACGAAAGTTCAACAAGTTGGAAGAGAACTGTTGTCCTCGATCGGCAAAACAGCAATCCTGTTGATTGATCGTCGAAACGTTGCTCCATTGGCATGAAAATACGTCGATTGCTCGCAACCAATCCATCTGGACCTGGATAAACTTGAGATATACGTCCGAGTTTCCAATTAAGTGGCGGCTGTGCCTTGTCTTCAATCAACACTATCATTCCTGGACGTATGTTAGTTGCCTTCCTTATATTTTTCGATCTTGGTTGAAGACTGCAAACATAGTCCTTAGTCCACGATTTCCAAAATCCTCGCGCATCTTTTGAAGATGTTTCCACCGTTTCAGCCGATTAGCATGTACATTTTCGAGTGAGGGTTCTGGAATTGCAGTTAGTGGACGCCCAATCAGGTAATGTGCTGGTGTTATTACTTCATCATCTGCGGGATCAGTAGAAATTGAGAACAGTGGTCTAGAGTTAAGCACTGCTTCAATTTCTGTGAGCACGGTTGCGAGTTCTTCGTAAGATAGCTTAGAATCTCCGATAACTCTGATGTGTTGATTTTACAGCGGCCTCCCAAAGGCCACCGAATTCTGGAGCATTGGGAGGAATGAAATGCCATTCAATTCCTTGGGTTGACAAAAGGATTGGATACGTTCGTTAAAGCATTGGTCCTGGAATTGTTTATAGAGCTTGTGTAGTTCGTGCTGTGCTCCACGAAAATTTGTTGCATTATCGGAATGCAACTGATGGATCATTCTCTACGGCTCACAAAGCGTTGAAGTGCTGCAATAAATGCATCGGATGTTAGGTCGGACACTGCCTCAAGGTGTATAGCCTTAGTTGCCATGCAAACAAAAAAACAGCCACATAACACTTTGTGTATCGTGCTCGATAATTTCCCATTTTGATCCACAGTGGTCCCGCATAGTCTACACCACTCACTGCAAAAGGAGGTGATGGAGTAACTCTAGATGGTGGAAGGCTTCCCATAAGCTGCGTCGCCATCTGTGGCCTTGTGCGGAAACATCGTACACAAGTCCTTGTAATATGTCTGATGGTTGACCTGGCGTTTAACAACCAAAATTTGTGACGGATTACAGACGTCAATCCATTTTGACCTAGATGTAGATGTTCGATATGCAAAGCTTGAATCATCAATTTTGTGAGACGATGTTTGCTTGGCAATATTATTGGGTGTTTTTGGTTCATTGTCAAGTTAGATTGCTGAAGACGTCCTCCAACACGTAGCACTCCATCGATGAAATTGGATTCAAATTTCCTATTTTGCGACACGGAACCCTGTTTCCACTCGAGCAGATTTCCTCAGCTAGTTCAGAATACTGCAACATTTTAAGTATCGTATGATTCGCTTACCGAAGCTCTTTGATCGTGACATATCGCAGTATTGTTCGTTTGGATTTGTCCTTTGTCCGGGTGTTGCAAATAAACCGAATAACTAGAGCCATGATTCTTTCTATTTTCCTGAAGTCACTGAATCGGTTGAATAATGGAAATTCTTCTACTGCTATTGCAACTGTTTCAGAGTTTGTTGTTTCAGGCAAGACATGATCAGAGATGTCTACTACAGCTTCTGCTTCATATTCACGGTTCGTCAAAAAATTCGGTCCGTACCACCAAAGCTCGTTGTCGTTCAAATCGTCTGGAAGTTGTCCTCTAGAGATAATGTCAGCTGGATTGTCTCTGGATCGTATGTAGCGCCATTCATATCCATCTGTGTTGCTGTTAATCTCGTGGATACGATTTCGTACAAAAACCTTGAGTCGATGCGTGGGTAGCTTCATCCAAGCTAAAACTATTTGGCTGTCTGACCAAAGAATGACGTAACGGAAATCCATTTGTACGACAGGTATAACTCTTTGTACCAGCCTGGTTAGCAGTAAAGCAGCACATAATTCCTTCCGGGGTGTCGACAGCTCATGTAACGGTGCAACCTTCGATTTACTAGTGACAAGTTTTAATTTAGCTGATCCATCGGCGAAAATGCTTCTGATATAAATACACGCACCATACGCCAAAGCGGATGCATCGGCGAACCCGTGTAATTCGTAGCATATTGCATCGTTGAACGTTATCCGTCTAGGAATTGAAATTTTCTCCAGAGCTGATAATGCACTTGAAAATTTGTCCCAAGTGTCCTGAATTTCCTGGTTCACTGGATCATCCCAAGCAATTTTACACTTTCACAGTTGCTGAACAAGGAGTTTAGCGACGACAATTACTGGTGAGATTAGTCCTAGCGGATCAAATAGTTTTGCCACTTCGGAATATATGATCCTTCTGGTAGCACGATGTTGCATGTCACGTTGAACGGATCCAGCTATGCGAAAAATGTCACCCCTTGGATCCCAGAGTAAACCAAGTACCTGTAAGACCCCTCGCGCGCACCCTGCGCATTCGAATACTCAAATGTTTTGTCAACTTTCGTTGGCCTTCGGGCGATATGAGTGCCGATGATCGAAGCACGGTCGGTTACCCTAAGAAGAAACGATGAGAATAAATCAGACTGTTCTGTGACTCGAAACGTATCGGTTGTTTTTAATGTGTTCCGCTCACGGTCTTATAAAGTTAGTTCCTACTCTTTATCTACCTAAAACTTGTCTTTAAAAAGTGGCGACGAGGTGCAAAAGGGCTATTAAGTTCCGAAGAAAGTAAAATACCGGATGCAATAGCACAGAAGCAACGAGTAGCTGATCTTACCTACCGGTACACGCTATTGTACCACCTCGACGTGCGATAGGTGAAGCGATTTGGAAAGCGAACGAGTTTACTTCTGGCTAATCAATTGCGACGTAAGGCTGTTACTAAGGTTTGGAACCTAGTTTGGTTCAATTACCGGCGTTTCGTGAGTATATGAATATCCTCCACCGGTAAGCGGAGTGATTTCCAATTTAGTCGGTGGCGTGGGTACGCCATTTTGTAGCAGTTTTTTTTGTGAGAATTGTATATACGCTATTGGTAAATGAGTGAAAAGGTTTATTTATCTATTGAAACGTTATTGAATTTCTATGCTTATACACACGTGGCCTATTGATAACAAAATCTTTTGCTTTGTTTCACCATAATAATAGAATCATTTCCTTTCCAAAACAATAGATACCAGTGCTCGGTAACACCAAAGTTAGCGGTTAGTGGTTCTATCACACGTGCACCAAATCGATTGACTAGTAGTCAGTAAAAATCCGGAAAAAATTGACCAAATACCGACGATCCCGTCGGTGCGGCTGATCGACGTTACTGCAACGTTACGGCACGGCTCAGAGGGAGCCTATTTTGTCATTAGCGATACAGCGGTAAATTGTTTTCCCAAACGATTGGATTCTGGTGCTTGGTACGGTAGAGTGGTGATAGACGAGGGTCGAAGGATTTGGTTGGTAAGTCAAACCTTTCATAGTTATATTCAGCAAATCGAATGTTCCTCTAATAACAATCTAGAAGGTAACAACTTTCCATTTTGTTTTTGCTTCCATCCATTCTGTTTATTGCTTGACAAATTTACGGCAAATCCTGGTGTTTTTTTGTTTATTGTACAGAACGATATTAATTATTTCTACGGTATTTGAACACATTAGTGACTATATTACCATGAGTTCCTCAAACATTGCCTGCACAATAGAGCCCTATCGCAGAGGCGCAAGCTTTAATGATTGGTTCTCTAGACTGAAGTTTTTCTTTAAAGTTAACAAAATTAGTGAAGACGAACAAATGGCATATTTCGTTACACTCAGGGGGCCAGTTATGTTTGAGGAAATCAAACTACTGTACCCATCTGGTAATTTTGAAGAGGCAGCTTTCGACGATTTAATCATGAAGCTTAAAAATAGATTGGACAAAATTGACCCAGATTTAGTCCAACGCTATAAATTCAGTACAAGGGTACAAAATCCCGAGGAAACAACAGAAGACTTTATCTTAGCTCTGAAGTTGCAAGCAGAATTTTGCGGTTTCTCTAATTTTAAGGAAATTGCCATTCTTGATCGTATTATAGCGGGTATAAAAGATAAACAGCTTAGACAACGTTTGTTGGGAGAAGAAAAATTAACTCTAGCAAATGCAGAGAAGCTGATCGCGACTTGGGAAGTTGCAAGGGCAAATGCAGGTACAACAGAGGAGCGACAGAACATGTTTCCGGGACAAATTGCAGCAATCCAGAGTTCTCCAAGTGTACGATATGGTAAGACATATGAAAAACTGAGACGCACTTTAGATTTAGCAAGGCAATACCACGAAGAAGATGAAGTCAACAGAGGTGCAGGTACAAGCAGAGGTCCAGTTAAGAGTCGTTTGGGTGTGAGGCCTTATAATTATAGCGAGCAAACGCAACGACGACGCCAATATTCACCCAAAACTGTAAACTTTAAACGCGAAGGAAGCACGGCAAGGTTTAGACCAGACTATTCAAGAATGGTTTGCAACTTCTGTGGGGTAAAAGGCCACATTAAGAAGAAGTGCTTCAAACTTAAGAATTTACATAGAGACACAGTTAATCTGGTAGATTCTTATAGGCCTGGGCCATCGGCGGATCGTCACATAAGTGAACTACTGGAGAGGATGCATACTAGGGATTCGGATGGAGAGGAGAGTGATTCAGGTGATTTAGAATGTATGTTGGTCTCGTCCATTAACAAAATTAGTGATCCATGTTTGGTGATTGTCGAAATGTAAATTGAATGTGGCTCGTCGGATTCTGTGATTATTAAAAGTCGTTATTTTTTTTTTCAAATTTTCATGTTCTTTGCATAAATACAGCAAAAATCTAATGTTGGTCAATGGATCAAAACTGAAAAAAGAGCGTGAGGCAAATGTCTCGGTAAAACTGAATGAAAAGCTCGAGATTTTACAATTGCTTGGCTGTGGAAATGATTTTTTCCCATTGCTAGATGTATTCTACCCCAGTTGGAGATATTTTTTACAAAACCTCTGAAAATAAACAATTTAGTAACTGAGTCCAGCGAAACTGCTGTGAACGTATTTGAAAATAGTTTAAGGCGCTTATCCGAGGATATAAGGCGCAGCTGGTAATGAAAGATAAAAAACCTATTTTCAAAAAGGCTTATGATGTGCTTATAGATTGAAAGAAAACGTTTCTGATTATTTGGACAAATTAGAAAAGGAAAAAGTTATAACTCAAATCGATACAAGCGAATGGGCATCGCCCATAATAATTGTTATGAAGAAAATAACGATATTCGCTTGGTAATCGATTGCAAAAGTATCCATCTATAAATCTATAATACCAAACAAGTATCCATTACCAACAGCGCAAGATATTTTTGCGAATTTAGCCGGATGTAAGATTTTTTGTGCCCTTGATTTGGAAGGCGCCTACACTCAACTTGAATTAACTGAAGAGTCGAAGCAATTTACTGTCATCAATACTATGAAAGGATTATACACCTATAATAGACTCCCTCAAGGCGCTTCTTCGAGTGCTTCTATTTTCCAGCAGATAATGGATAAAGTGCTAGAGAATATTGAAAATGTGTCATGCTATTTAGACGATGTATTGATTGCGGGGAAAAACGTAGAGGAATGTAATAAAAAGTTGATTTTGGTTCTGGAGAGGTTGGTAAAGGCCAACATTAAAGTAAATTTCGAGAAATGTAAATTTTTGTAACGGAGTTTATCCATTTGGGACACGTTATAAGCGAGAAAGGGTTAATGCCTTGTCCGGATAAAATTTTAACTATAGAGAGAGCAAAGGCTCCCAAAACGAGACAGAACTGAAATCCCTTTTTGGGTTTGTTGAATTATTACCATAAATTCATACCTCACTTATCTGCTAAGTTGTACCATTTGTATAATTTACTTAAAAATAATGTGAAATATGTTTGGGATGATAATTGTCAAAAAGCTTTTGAAGAAAGCAAAACATTCTTACTGCAGACGAATTTTCTTGAATTTTATGACCCTAAGAAACCAATTGTTGTTATCTCAGATGCATCTAGTTATGGACTAGGCGGACTCATAGCACACATAGTAGAAGGCGAAGAAAAGCCAATTAGCTTCACTTCATTTTCACTAAATCAAGCACAGAAGAAATATCCTATACTGCACCTGGAAGCATTGGCACTTGTGTGTACGATAAAAAAATTTCATAAATACTTGTATGGTCAACATTTCACAGTGTACACGGACCATAAACCACTTGTAGGCATTTTTGGGAAAACAGGGAAAAATTCAATATATGTGACTAGACTTCAACGATTCGTGCTGGACTTATCAATATATGACTTCGACATTATTTATAGACCTTCACATAAACTCGGAAATGCAGATTTTTGTTCAAGGTTTCCCCTAGAGCAGGAAGTTCCTGAGGAATTAGATACAGAAGTCATTAGAAGCATCAATTTTAGTAAACAAGTTCCTATTGACTATAAAGCAATTGCTGAGAGTACACAAAAGGATGAATTCCTACAAGAAATCAAAGGATTTATGCACAATGGTTGGCCAGAAAGAGTGGGTAAGCACTTCAGTGAAGTTTTTGCAAACCAACAAGAGTTGGAGTCAGTCGACGATTGTCTACTGTACAAAGACAGAGTGATTGTACCAAAAAATTATCAAAAACAAATATTGAAACTTCTACATAACAACCATGCAGGTGTTATAAAGATGAAGCAATTAGCTAGAAGTATGGTTTATTGGTTCGGAATAAATGCCGATATAGAAAATTATGTAGCACGTTGTGAAGCTTGTAGTAGCATGGCCATCTTTCGTAAACCAGAGGCGTCATCCAAATGGATACCAACAACCAGACCATTCAGTAGAATACATGTGGATTTTTTTTATTTTGAACATTGTACATATTTATTAATTGTTGACAGCTTTTCCAAATGGACCGAAATAGAACTGATGAAACAAGGAACGGATTGTAATAAAGTATTGAAAAAACTTATAGCGTTTTTTGCGCGATTCGGGTTACCAGACGTTTTAGTCTCGGACAATGGTCCCCCTTTTAACTCCCATGGTTTCACATCTTTCCTTGAGAGGCAGGGTATTAAGGTGATGAAAAGCCCACCTTATAATCCCTCAAGTAATGGACAAGCTGAAAGATTTGTGAGAATAGTAAAGGAAGTCCTTAAAAAGATTCCTACTGGATCCTGAAATCATGGAGTTAGACCTGGAAGACCAGATAAACTTGTTTTTGTTTAATTTTAGAAACAATAACATGACGACTGACGGACATTTTCCGTCTGAAAGAATATTTTCTTATACGCCTAAAACTATATTAGACCTAATCCATCCTAAGAAACATTATAAAAGTTATTTAGAAAAACCACGGCCAGCTGATGAAATCATCAATAAAACTATTGGTGGGAGAGTCCCAAAGCATTCAAATGATGCAATTGACAATCTGATGGCGGGAGATGATGTGTGGTACAAGAATCACAACTCTCACGACCATGCGAGATGGATAAAAGCAACTTTTATTAAAAAGTACTCTCACAATATATTCCAGATACGTGCTGGAACCGCAATCAACTTAAGCTTATGAAGGATGGTTCACAATGGCAACGGCCAAACGTTGTCATCACACGTAGCATTCCCGACAGTACAACGAATAACGGACAAACGGACTTGAATATGAGACACGATGTTTACGAAGAAGGCTCAAGTGGGACCCCAACTGGGAGTACATGCGATAGAAAGCGGAAACGTCCAATTTCCGAAGTGGATACACATGAACTTAGGAGGTCGAAGCGCAACAAAAAATCGAATCGGAACGATGATTATTTATATGAGTAATTTCATTTATCTTTTGCCATATTAACCTTATATGTATTCAGAATTGAATTTCGATTGTTTTGTTTATAAGATGAATTCTTTATTTTTGATTAATGTCAGTTCAGAAATGTTGTATACTAGACAATATTCTAAAAGGGGAAGAACTGTAAGACCCCTCGCGCGCACCCTGCGCATTCGAATACTCAAATGTTTTGTCAACTTTCGTTAGCCTTCGGGCGATATGAGTGCCGATGATCGAAGCACGGTCGGTTACCTAAAGAAGAAACGATGAGAATAAATCAGACTGTTCTGTGACTCGAAACGTATCGGTTGTTTTTAATGTGTTCCGCTCACGGTCTTATAAAGTTAGTTCCTACTCTTTATCTACCTAAAACTTGTCTTTAAAAGTACCTTTATAGCGCTGTTTGGTCCGCTTTCTTCCAAACCGTTCAGTTGCTCTTTGTTGATCCTTTTGGTATGTGTTCCAAGAAGGGTTTTGAATTGGAGCACCATTTATGAAGAGAAAATCCTCCTTTCTTCATGATACCCCTCAGTTGATCTGCTGCTTCGATGGCCGCTGCAAGTGAATCTGCCCCAGAAAGAACGTCGTCCACGTAAAAATCCTCCTTGACAATTCTTGCACCGACAGGAAAATCGAATGATTCGTCTTCAGCTAGTTGCTTCAAGCACCTGGTGGCTTGAAACGGAGTTGCTGCTGTCCCGTACGTTACCGTTGTAAGCTCCAAGACCCGAAGTTTATCATATGGTTGTTCTCGCCAAAAGACACGTAGAAATGGTGTATCTTGTGGATGCATGTTTATCTGTCGATACATTTTTGGCACATCGGCAGTAAATGCGATCCGGTGCGTACAGAACTTCAGCATTATATCGTATAGCTCCTTCTGTATTGTTGCACCCACTTGAAGCACATCGTTAAGCGACAGACTAGCATCGGTAGGTTTAGCACTAGCATCGAATACTACTCTGCACTTGGTAGTAGAACTGGACGGACGTAGTATAGCGTGATGCGGAAGATAATAATATTGCTGATTCGGGTCATCTTTTTCCTCTTGAATTTCTCTACAGTGTCCTAATTCTTCATACTCACGCATGAATTGTATATACTGCTCTTTCAAATCTAAATCCCGTTGAAGCCTATGTTGCAACATTTGGAATCTCTTCAAAGCCACTGACCGGCAGTCACTTACCTCCTTGACGTTTGCTCTAAAAGGCAGCCTTACCATGTATCGTCCGTCGCTTGTCCGTTGATGAGTGGCGACGAAATGAGCTTCGCACTCTTATTCCTCACTGGTTAATGGACTTACGGTTGGCACTTCTTCAATCTGCCAAAAACGTTGAATAGCTTCTTCGACTTCATCCAAGGATGCTATGAATGAATGTTGAACTTGGTTTTCCATTGATTTTCCTCTGAAGACGCCAGCCACCACCCATCCTAGGGTTGTTTCATGTAGATCCGGAAATTCATCGTCGAGTTTTATGTGCCCTGGACGGAGTAGTTGGAAAAATAATTCTGCACCCAAAAGCATATCTATTTTTTCGGTTTGTAGAATTCCGGATCAGCTAGTTGCACGCCGAATGGTATATTCCATGACGAAGTATCTACTTTTGATGCAGGAATTACTCCAGTCACATTTGGCGTTACAAGGCATTGCACTTGTGCTTGATAGTCTGTGATGCGCGATCGGAACTTGACTACCACCTTATCATTGGCAACCGTTTTGACATCGTTTATTCCTCTAATTGGGACAGATACACGGTGCCTTTGACTTCCAATGCGGCTTGCAAACTCATCTGTAACAAAGTTGACTTGGGATCCGCTGTCCAAGAGAACACGACACGAATGCGGCTGATCGTTTTTGTCTAATACTTTCACAACAGCAGTTAACAAGAACACTGTTTTTGTAGAATGTGCATAATTGCATGAGAAGGATCTGGTTGGAATCTCTGTTGCAGCTGACGATCCAAAATATGACTCCTTGGTCCAGATCTGATTGGGCATCTTGGACCAAAACGGATACGTTGGGTTTCGGTTCTTGCTTTACCTCGTCATTGTGAAGCTGCGTATGATGCCGTTTCTGACATTTCTGGCATGATTTTGTCGATAAGCATTCTCTGGAACCGTGTCCTTTACGAAGACAGTTGAAGCAGGCACCGGAGGCACGTACCTTCTCCATTCTCTTGTCAAACGGCAGTGTATTTAAAAGGTTACACTGGTAGTTAAAATGCGAACCTTTACAAAAATCGCAAAATTCCCTTTTTGGTTCTGTTGCTGCGGCGTGAACTTTTATATTGATTGCCTTCGATGTAGTTTGTTGTTTAGGATTCAGTTTAAGTTCCGTAAACGCTAATTCACAGTTTTCTAGCGTTTGGCATCTTGCTTGAAGGAACGTGATTGTTTGTACATACTTTGGCAGCTCACCTTTTTTCTGTGTTGCTTCCCACGCCATCCTTGTTGCATGGTCCATAGCGGAGGTAAGAATATGTAGTAAAAACAATTCGGAAACGCCTAGGAACTCCTGCTTAAGGTATTTCAAACTCTCAACATGGCGCGTACAGTCGTCTAGTAAACGTCGCAACTCATTACAGAATCCTGAAGATATTTTTGGGATGTCGAAAAGGCCACGAATATGTGTCTCCACATTGATCCTTTTATTCTCATATCGCTCGGTTAGAATGTTCCACGCTTTCGGGTAGTTTCTTTCGCTTATCACTCGAGCATCGAGGACCCCAACAGCAGCACCAACAAGTGCTTTGTCCAGATGATAGAGCTTAATAGCATCCGAGTCTCCAGAATTAGCCATCAAGTCCTGGACTATGGCTTTAAATGTTGTCCAATTGGCGTAGGATCCATCAAATGTGGGAATAGGCGGTTTTAATGGTTGCTGCTGCACTATTACTTGCGGCTGTGAGCTTTGGGTTTTAACGGTTTTTGATTCATGTGCCATCATCAGTTCTTCAATAGCTGTTCGCACACGATCATAACGATCTTCGAAGGCAATGTACACTTCTTCTTGTTGTCTAAATGCTTTATCCGGAATCACTGCAACGAGTTTGGTATGCACAGAGCTGAATTCGGAATAAGCATCATCCACTTTCTTCATGTAGGTTTTGAGCTGTGCAAGACTAATATGATCTTGGGCAGAAGAAAGTGTTCTCTGCACTCTCGCTAGTTTCAGATTTACTTGATCTCGTTGGCGGGAAAGGGATGTTAGCTCCTTCAGCGTTACTGCGTCTGCGGATGTTTCCCAGTTGGTACACTTTTCTTGTAGTTTCTGTTTTTCGGCTTCAGCCTTAGTAGCTGACCTGGTCATAAGTGTGCGATCCATAGTGGCGAGAATTTCGGAAACGTTAAACACTTCACAATGTGCAATAATAGGGATTTTCACGGAAGTCTTGAATAAATTCACACGCGATGTTGCTTTCGGAAACGCAATCGGGTCGGATTTTCCACGGAACTTCTCGAAACTACTTCACACGCGACGTTGCTCATAAAGCACTTTTCGGAAACGCTATTGAATCGGATTTTCCACGGAACCTTTCGAAATGAATTCACACGCGACGGTCTTGCGGCTGTTCCTCGGATCGATACACGTTGGATACACGTTACCACACAAACGTGTCTGGCGGTTATGGTGTTGTCACTTTTCAAAGGCGGCACTGGATCCGGTTCGAAGGACCACTATGTTGGCGCTATAACCGTGACCAACTCCGGTTGGGTCGGATGGACTGTATTTCGGGATTCGGAATAAAAGATGCAACACCATCAATTTTCACTTTTACTTAACTACTTTATTTCCAATTTCACTTAATTTACACACTACGAGGTATATTCGCGACGGTAGAAAAATAACTCATTCGTTATGCATCGAGCTAGGATATTTATACTTTAATTTTAAGCGCTGGAATTATCTGGAATGTTCGAAAAATAGAAAGATCTGCAATATTCAAGAAGATTTGGCTGCACTGCCTGAGAAGAGTAGCTCACGTTCACTCACGTAAATGTCATTCATTCGGGCCATGTTCATTCAGATGGTTAGCACCATCAACAGTGTTTTCCTGTCATATACATGACTGATGCTAACTATCATCGCAATTTGTTTTGATGTTGCAGTCGTTCGGTGCACGGAAGAAAAAAAGTACCCAAAATTGAGTACTTTTAAACTTACTTTTGAGTTATTTTTCTCTTCGCTTTCATCCACTCTTTTTTTGTTGTCAAAAACAAAAGAGCCAAACAATCCAACGACGCCAGTACAATACGGGAAGCCAATTTTGAGTTTTATTACCTGAGGTCGAAATTGAGTGAATTAAACTTACATTTGGGTGAATAAATTTTCCGTTGGGTACTTTTTTAACATGCGAATAAAGGCAAACTACTTCGACCCTACTTACTCAATTTGGCTTCCCGTACGGATGTTCGAGGTTAGGTGAATTAAACTCACTATTGGGTACTTTTTTTCTTCCGTGTGGGTGGCGATGGGTGGTTTGGTCGTTTTCAGTGCTCAGCGTGTTGTTGACAAATTCACTGCTCGCAGAAGTGTCATCTAGTTTTTTTCCGTACGGAACAGTCGTCATGTGTGAAAATGATTCATGCGATGTATAATTTACTTTAAGTGAATGACTTTACTTTAAGTGAATGACTTTAAGCGTGCGAGCCTTTGTTTCTCTCTTCAGAGTTCAAAATGAAACAAAAATTTAAAGTTACATAATTTTGAAGAACAGTTTTTTGACGTAAACTACGTCTAAGGGGAAGACTCAGATACAGGGTGTAAAACCGAAATTTCCAAATTCGAGACCGTCACGAAATTAGGATAGATTTCAAACGCTAATAGCGTCTTTATCTTTCGATGGATTTTCGACATTTGCTTATCAATCGATTCAGAAACTCTCCAGCAATTTGCCAATTATATTGATACTATTGATAATCAACGTTAAACTATTGAAAATGTTGTTTCTTTCCAAACCGGGTGAAAAATTCAATTCCGTTCATAAATCCCCAACACGGACATCAGATTGCAGTAAGATACGGGCCTTTTGATCCACTGCTTCGTTTTCCCTGTGTATAAAAAGCCCCGTGTTTCGCGTGCGCGCGTCATTTTCATTCTGGATGTCACGGCGAGCGGACCAGGGCGTCCAGAAGCGGTCCCAGTGACAACGGCTGTCCGCTGAATTTTTTTCGGTCGGTGGTGGTGGCGGGCGTGGAAGCAGCAGCACATCATTTTCATCCGTGTCCCATCTTCGGCCGATCTGGCAATCGACGGCGTTCGTTGAGTCGAATCATCGGATGGCGGTCGCGCAGCCCAGTGGCTGCCCGCATAATTACAAACTGTACATGGATATTTTCCCGTGCGGTCGACAACAGTATCCTTTACTGTTGACAACTGTAAATGAACAATCTGATATAAAGTTTTAACAGTTTGTGGTACGGTTATTGGACAAATAACAATATACTGATTGGGTTGTTGAGTTATGTCAACATAAAAAATCGCCTGTTTTCGCGTGCAAAATTTTCTGTCAACAGTAAGATAAAATGTTGACATATAATTTCCTGCATTATAAAGAACATTTTAGAGACAGCATGTTATATGTTGACATTTAGTGATGATGTTGAGCAGTTATGGTAGAATGGGTCGAAAAGTATTCGATAACCGCAACGTAAACTGTGAAGCTATATCTTACATCGTAATAATGATTCTGACCATATAACATGTTGTTTTTTATTATGCGGGTGCTGTTAATAAGGCACATAAGTGGCAATGAATCGGTTCTTTTCAGGACCTGTGACGTAGATTACTGTTTTGTTATACATTATTATACTTTACATACGTTGTGTGTCTTCACCTGTTATATCTCATACCTTGACAATAAACGACAGTGTCTTTACGTACCTTACATGGTGTCAGAAAGCTAAATAACCCTCGCTTTCGCGTAATCGGTTAATTTTATTTCAAAGTGATTCATGAAAAATTAAGTAACTTCTATAACTTTCTGGCGGAAATTTCCTGAAGAAGGAATGTGTACGATAACTGTAGTGAAATCGCGAAACACTAAAAATTGTCCCAGAAGACTTGTTACAGTTTAGTTTAGTGAGGCAATATTTAACATCAGTACGCACGACGAAACACATTATAGTACTCGAAAAGGGAACAAAAATTGTAATCATCAAACGGTAGTCCTACGTCGAACGTCAACTTGATCAACGAACGAGCTATGTCGACAGTGACGATTCGCATCCGTCAATGATAACGAGCGAGAAAACGTAAAGAAAGAAACCTGTCAACCCATTACATCACCACCACTACAATAACCACGTCAGAGGCAGAAAACTAAAGCACCGTCGTATCGCACATTTGAGTCGTTCGTTGTCCGCAGGCCAGAAGGGTCGTGCCCACGATTGTGCGTGATAGTGCCAGTGATAAATCCACGTTCTCGGGTGCCAGTGGAAAAGGGCACGCCGACACCATTGAAAAATCCTCCTGGCAACTATTTGCAGCGTTTCCGAATAGGAACAATCAGGTAAAGCGCGCTATTTCCCTGCAACTGGATCAATTAAAACACAACTGTGTATTTTTCCTACCAGTTTGATTGATTGGGACACGTGGCCCACTACCTCCGGATTCGTACTGGAAATAAGTATCACGGATAGGGACGCATGCGACACTTTCCCGCTGACGACCTTACTATAGCCTGCAGCGAAACGGGCATTTGCAACTACGGAAATAAGGTAACTTGTCAGTGGAACCATTCAGGCGATAGGTATCCTAACCTCAAAATTGTTATCCCTTCAGTGCCAGTAGCATCGTGCACTCGGCGAATAACGAGTTTCCGCATCAATCCGAACCGGTTGGTCAAAAAGGTCGGCGTCAGTGTCTAATTGACTGCGAGACGGAAAATACCCCGAAAGGGTAAGTTACTATTTAATGTGCCGAATCAATGGAGATATCTGACGTGCGGGCAACTCCACAGGGTGTTTTTTTAGACAGCTGCAGCCCGGATTCGATTAGCGGTGAGGCTCTGCCAGAAGCGGACCGTAACGAGGCAGTGATCTCCACGAGAGCAGGAAGGCTAAGAACGGGACAGCCCGGGAAGCGTGGCATCGACAAGCGGTCATTCGGTCCTGCGTTTGTGAAGGAGCCCAACGAGACCAGACGGGAATTCGAGGCTTGTTCTCGCGCCACGACCACGCGCGGCGAGCGCAAGGCGGACGGATCGTTTCCCGCCAACCGACGAGCCGAAGAATCGGCCAATGTTGTCATGTTGCCACTGCCGACATGGTCAAGGGGATGCGGCGTAGGTTTAGCGTAAGCTCCGGTACCGTGAGTAACAATCCCTTAGTCTTAAGACAAAGAAAATGTTATCTTGGTTCAAGGAACCACCATTTGCTAGGGAAAGCATAGGGACATAAAATGTGCGTTTCAATACACTGATGTTAAGCTAAAATCATGTTTTCTCACTTATTTGCGCCATCTTCCCTTGGGGTTAGTTATGTATTCCGTCGTTTGTAGTACTCTGCTCTACCGAGTCGGGAATTCACAACACTGGCGCCCAACAAAACGAACCATTTAGTTTGTGGTTTGTAGATTTTTGAGTTTTTGGAAATTTGTGTTGAGTTTGTGGCACAATTTCTGTTTAGTAACACGTTAAGAACCTACCACTTATTTCATTAGTTGGCTAATTTTAGACCTTAAGGATCATGGATCCAGCAAGCCTGACAGAGGAGGAAATAGGTTACGAATTGGCGTTGCGCCACGTAACTAATCTTGGTTCACTTCCTCGCAGGGCGAGTGCCGTCCGTTTGCGTGCTCTTATGCAGGAAGATGAAATTAAAAACACAATTTATGACACTTCTTCTCACGTTATGGAAGCTGTCGATAATATCAGTCAATGTCAATCGGAAGTAAGCAAAATAATTTCGGAGCTCGACGGAGCCTTCAAGCGCGGTGATCTTCCAGCAGTGCGTGTAATACGATCGCGTTTAATTCATTATCGCGATCGGTTAGCCATCGTGGATCCTCCGGCTAATCACAGTGAAACACATGCAACGTTGTCGCTACTGGTGCAGTTTTCGTTGGAGGATACAGACGACGCATTGGGAAGAACGAAGAAACAAGTGAGAACAAAAGTGAACAGTGATAGTGCGAAAAACACTGGTGCTGTTCCCAAAGGAACGATGCAGACTTCCACATCACCCGGAGCAAACTTTCGAGGATTCGACGAGAACGGAGATCCAAGGGAGCAGTCAAGTGAAGAAAATCAAGATTTCGTCATCCAAACCGAGGAAGTTAGACAACAATCCAGATCGACGCCAACAATGACCGATCCGTTAGCAGCACTTCCAACGCGAAATAGTCCAAATGTCCAGGGCAATGAACACGGAGCAGAATCCCTAGAAGCTCAACGAGTCAATCGAGGAAGAGGTTACAGGAATGCGAGTTGCGAGTCAACGTCCAACAGTCCAGTGTAGCAGGTATAGCCTACAGAAAGAATCCAGCATGCGTGAGCCAACATTCAGTAGCTTCGCTCCACCTCCGTATGAGTCGAGAACAGAAGCAGTCGAGCCAGACGTTAGGGAGGATTCACACTTCCAGGAGTACAACCAGCTGCGCAATGAGTTGCTGCGCAACCTGAATCAGCGATGGAAAAACCGCGCTCCGTATCGAAACCAAGGTTGGCAAGATAATGCTCCGAGGCCGCTCTTCGAGGAAAGGAGGACGCTGAAAGCAATCCACAACTGGCCGTTCCGCTACAAGGGGGAAAAGGATGGCTCATCGCTGAACACATTCCTGCAACGGGTAGAAACATTCGCCGCATCAGAAGAAATCGCAGATGATTTGCTGCTGAAAAGCGTCAAACATTTGCTGTTGGACGATGCTCTCAACTGGTACAGCAACATGTATGCTACAGGTGTATTCGGTTCCTGGGAGGATTTCAAACGCCTAATCAGACACGAGTTCCTACCAGCAAGCTACGCTTATATCTTGAGGGCAGAGGCCTACCACCGCATACAAGGCGAGGAAGAGCCATTCAACAAATTCTACCAGGACATCTCGACTCTATTCCAATACGTTGATCCACCGATGAGCGATCTGGAGAAGCTGTTCATAATCAAGAAGAACATGAATTCAACGTACGCGCCCATCGCCGCTTCGCAGAACTCCATGCGATTGCTGGTGAAAGCATGCAAGGAACTAGATGAACTCCGGAAGCTGCAGCAATACCAGCGGCGGATCTCGCTGCCTTACGGTGCTTTAATAGAACCAGCTTTAGCTACTCCAAATACATCACAGCGTCAAGCAAAACCGCAGCAATTATTGCAACGTTTTGGAAGAGTTCATGCATTGGAAGCAGACAGCGCACAGGACTACATAAGCGGTGAAGTACCAGTGGAAAGCGACTGTCCAGCAGAGGAGAGAATAGACCAGCGTATGGAGGCGATACTACAGCAAGTGAACGCTCTCAAACTACGATTTGACCGGCGTGAAGCAGTAGGTAGACAAGTTTTCGACCAGCAGCGTCAACAACCGTCGGGCGGTAGTTCCAATCTCCAACAAGGACAGATGCCTGAAGCAACAATCGCTCGTGGGCCACCTGCGGTGATTATGTGCTGGAATTGTGACGATGAGGACACCGCTTCATGGACTGTGCTAAACCGCAGGCTGTGCTGTTCTGCTACCGCTGTGGACAGAAGGGATTCTCGCTACGAAGTTGCCCAACGTGCCGTCAACGTTCGGGAAACGCGATGGCGGGGAACCAATAACCGAGGGAGCAGAGTCCTCGCATCAAGTCAACGATCCCTCAACAATACCAGACACACTCGAGATCAGTTCACTGATCATCAACCCCGACAATGACAATCGCCCTCACGCAGTAGTAGAAGTTCTCGGCAGGCAGATTACAGGGTTACTCGATAGTGGCGCCAACTGCTCCATCCTAGGAGGCGATCACACGAGGTTAGCACAGGAGTTAGGACTACAGAAAACAGCACTTGAAGGAGGAATACGAACAGCCGACGGCACCGAGCACAGGATACAGTCCTACACTCGGCTACCGGTAGCATACAACAACAAGAACGAAGTCGTCACCATGTTGCTACTCCCAACTTTGCCGACGTGCGTGATTTTCGGAATGAACTTCTGGAACACTTTCGGCATCAAGCCTATTTGTTGTACCATGACTCTGCAAGACGAGAAGGAAGAGAAGTCAAAACAGGAAGCGACAAAGAAGTTACGCACGGAAGAGTACACTCGACTCCAGGAAGCAATAAGTAAATTCCCGAAAGCAGAACCCGGAAAGCTGGGCAGAACGGATCGCTATACCCACCGCATCGACATAGGAGACGCAAAACCGCGGAAACAACGCTACTACCCGATGTCGAAGTACGTGCTGGATGAAGTGAACAAGGAGATCGACCGTATGCTGGAACTCGACGTGATTGAAGAGGCACTATTCTCGCCGTGGAATAATCCGTTAGTAGCCGTGAAAAAGAAAACGGGTCAATATCGAGTATGCCTAGACGCGCGTCACCTCAACTCGGTGATGGTAAACGAAGGGTATCCAATACCTCAGATATCTGCGATCATGAATAATCTCAGTGGTTGCACATACATCTCAGCGATCGACCTTAAAGATGCCTTCTGGCAGCTACCGCTGGAAGCCAGTTCTCGTCCAGTCACAGCGTTTACGGTGCCACAGAGAGGTCACTTCCAGTTTAAAGTCGTGCCGTTTGGTCTGTGCACGGCGAGCCAGGCTCTGGCGCGTATCATGACCCACTTGTTCGCCGACTTAGAGCCCCATGTGTTTCATTACCTCGATGACATCATCATCTGTTCCCGTACTTTCGATGAACACATCAAGCTGCTGGAGAAGGTCGCCCAACGGTTGAAGGATGCGGGACTGACTATCTCCGCTGAAAAATCGAAGTTTTGTTTGGAGGAGATGAAGTACCTGGGGTACGTGCTTAATCAGAGTGGATGGAATGTCGACCAGGAGAAGATTGAGTGCATAGTTCGGTTTCCAGTTCCACAGTGCAGGAAGGAGGTGCAACGGTTTCTGGGCATGTCGAACTGGTATCGCAGGTTCATAGCGAACTTCTCGAGAATCGCAGTTCCTCTCACGGAGCTAACAAAGACAAAAGCGAAGTTTCGCTGGACAAGCGAAGCGGACGAAGCATTTCTGAAGCTCAAATCAGCTCTCGTATCGGCACCAGTTTTATCAATGCCCGATCACTGCAAGCCATTCGCCATCGCCTGTGACGCTAGCGACGTGGCGATAGGTGCTGTTTTGACCCAGGAAACTGACGGAGAAGAACACCCCATAGCATATTTCTCGCAAAAGCTATCATCCTCCGAGAGAAAATACTCAGTAACCGAGCGGGAGTGTCTCGCCGTTATCAGAGCAATTGAGAAATTCAGAGCGTATGTGGAAGGAACAAAGTTTACGGTGCACTGCGATCACTCGGCGGTAAGTTACCTCAAGTCCATGAAGAACCCGACGAGACTCAATGCATTCGATTTCGTCATCAAATACCGAAAGGGAATCATCAACACGGTTCCAGACGCACTGTCGAGGATCGTCAACACACTAGTGTTTTCGATAGATGCCACGGCCGATCAATGGTACCAGCAGATGATTCAACGAGTGAAACAAGACGGAGACAAGTTTCCTGATTTCCGCGTGGTGAACCAAGAACTCTACAAGAACTGCAGCTGCAAGAACCAAGAAGGAGCAGTAGCTTAGCTTAGCTAGCTTAGCTTTGACTGACTACACATATCTATGGTTGCTACTCCGTGATTGACCAGAATCAGTGAAATTGCACAAGAATCAACTGAATGATTGACTGGGATTGTTCAAGCATTCTCAGTGTGCAAGTTTCAGTGACTCTAAAATTCAAATGATCAATAACGGCGCCGGCCACGTCCTTGTAGTCAGTTAGGAAGAAGGAAGGAATATTAGTAGGTGGTTTTTGCTATTTGAAGACCGTGTTTACCTCTGCGTCTCCACAAAAACCACAGGAAGGATTATCAGTTAATTGGTAGGCATCGTTGGATCTGGATTCACTCTGATAAGCGATACGACCGTGTCATTCTTTATACACAGTGATTTTACCTAGCCATGAATCGGGCGCGAAAAGTAGTACAAACTAACTACCGGCCTATCGCGCCATCGTTCTGCTGTCCGAAACAAGAGAAATCTCGCACTGAACTCAGAACCAAGAAGGAGTAGTAGAGCACAAGTGGAAGAAGGTCGTGCCTCTCAACCAGCAAGCAGAAGTCATTGTGAAGTTTCACGACTAAGCATCAGGAGCACAGCTAGGTTTCCAAAAAACATGGCAGAAGATCCAGAACCACTTCTACTGGCCTAAGATGATTGAAGACGTGGCTCGGTATGTCAGAAGCTGTGGAACGTGTAAAGCAAGCAAAGCCTAAAATAAAGCGATGATGCCAAATATGGGAAATCTTAAGCCTGCGCGCGTACCGTGGGAGCTAGTGTCCATTGACTTCGTCGGTCCGTTCACACTCTCGCGTGACGGGAACACGGTGATGCTGGTCATAGTGGACTGGGTTACAAAATACGTCATCGTTCATCCAATGAGGTCGGCTGACTCGCTAAAAATGGTGGAATTTCTCGAAAAACAAGTGTTCCTGCGATACTCACGGCCACGGATCATCCTCTCCGACAACGGAAAGCAGTTTCTTTCGGCAGCTTTCAAAGCTTTGATCTCCAAGCACAACATAATTCACATGAAGACCGCGTTCTACTGTCCGATGGTAAACAATGCCGAAAGAGTGAATCGCGTACTGATCATGTGCATACGTGCTCTCCTGGATGAAGACCACCGAGGTTGGGACGAGAACCTGCAAGCGATCGTCGCAGCTATAAACGGAGCAAAGCATGAAGCCACCGGAGTCAGTCCGCACTACGCCAACTTCGGCAGGGAGCTGATACTGCACACCGATCTTTACACTCAGCAGGAGCTAAACACACCGGATGATCCCAAGGTTGCACAAGACGTCCGACTCTCGGCAATTCGTCGAATACAAGAGTTCATCATCCAACGCATCAAGAACAACCACGAGAAAACCAAGCAGCGTTACAACCTGAGGACACGGAACATCACGTTCAAGGTCGGCGATCTCGTCTGGCGAAGAACCTTCACGCAGTCATCCAAGGTGGATCACATTAATCGCAAGCTCGATTCCAAGTTCGTTCCAGCTACAGTGGTCAAAATTATCGGAAGCAACCTATACATGTTGGAGGACGTACGGAATGGCAAGCGTGGTCAGTACCACGCCAAGGACATTAAACCCGACTAGTGCAGTATTTAACAAGCTATGTAAACAGCAAAGGCTGTCAACTACAGATTATCCACGGAGAATCAACAAAACACGCAAGGCGGTCAAGATTCAACGGTATAGAACGAGGAGACAACACCCAAGGGAAGCAGAAGGTACGCAGTGAAATAACAAGCCGACAAGCTCCAGAAACACGGAGGACCTAGACGGTGCTGCTCCACGGACAATTCAATTCTCGTCACCGGAATCAAGCTTCACCGTTCAGCGGCATCAACACGACAAACGTCCTAGCAAGGCGTCAGTCAGGTGTGATGAGCAACAACATTCTACTAAACTACCTCTCCACCTTGACACTCCTTCAGCTATGTACGCAGCAATCGCTGCCAACCACAACCTTCATCGGAAAACAACATACGCTATGCGGTCATTACATCAAACAACACCAAGGCCAATCGGCCTACCACAGGCACAGGCAAGGGAGACTTGAACTCTGAAGTTTGGAGTAAGAGGCTCCAGATGCCACTGAGGAACAAGCCAAATTGCGGTCCACCGCCCATTCCCATCGCGCCAGGGGATGGACCGTTTGCCGTTCACGATACGGGAGAAATCGTACCCTTTGATTCTGGAAACAGGACTTCGGGATCTCCGCAGTGCACCAGTTACTGTCTTGGATAGGAAGAGTGGAGATCCGGAGTTGTCGACCAGAAATCGGTTCAGCGCGGAGTTGAGCTTACGACCACTATCAGGCGCAGCGGAATATCAGCTGGTAGTACTGGGAGAATTCAAGGCTTCCTAGGAAGCCTAACGCAGGCGTGGGAGATGGGAACCCGGAAAGTTAGTAGGGAGGCTCCAAGTACCAAAAACAGTGTCGGCGCGGCCGAAAAGCAGAGTCGCTACATCCGACAGGCGGCGCGGGAGGTTGGGACCCTGAAAACTAGTAAGGAGGCTCCAAATGCCATTGACAACCAAGCAAGCTATGCAGACAGCGTACAGCAAGGAGCTGTCAACGACGAGCGAAACCGCCACTAAAACACGTTCTACGGAAGACGCTAGAGGACCAACGACAAGAAACGAAACCTCGCCATCCTTGCCATCAAGCGGACCACCACATCAGATACAGCTGCAAACACGGTCACGACCACATCATTCGAAGAAAACATCGATCAGCGTTCAGCCGTCTGGAGTCGGCGTACAAGCAGCATTGCCGACACAACAACAATCTTCCGAGAAGGCAAACTAGCGACAAAGGTGCAAATCCGTCTGAGCGACATTGATTGATACAGGCGTGGGTCTAGAACGCAGTGGTAGTCTGTTACATGGGGGTCACTACGAAAAACTCTACCGAAGCAACGCGACCGGGGGGCGCGGTAAAACCTCCTATTGGGCTCGTAGTGATTTAGGATTCGGAAATGTTTCCTTTTCTCAAATGTAGCATTCAGTATCCGCTGTATTCGTTCTTTATTAGCCAACTTTAGTGTACATTTTCGTTACATGTAAGATCTCTAGTTTTATTGTAGCTCCTAAAACTAGTATAGATCAAGTTTGAGTGTTTTGCCACAGGACCGGCATAGCACAGATGATGGGACAAGAAAAGCGCAGAGACTTTTGCTCATTAGTGGGCGTTCAGATCACCTCTGGCAGGACTCGCTGCCGTTATGTTTGTTTGATTATGTTTGAGCTTTTGGATCTGGCAAGCAAAGATGCTTGCGTATGTTAGTATGTTGTAGTTGTCTAAATCTTAAGGTCTGCTTAAGTCGAAGACGTTTGATCTGCTCTGTCTCTCTGCGACTTCTTGATGAAGTGAGTCTAAGAGTTTTTTGTGAGCTGCCTATCAGCGCTCACAAAAAACTCTGCGCCTGTGGTAAGGTTGTGTTACAGTTTAGTTTAGTGAGGCAATATTTAACATCAGTACGCACGACAAAACACATTATAGTACTCGAAAAGGGAACAAAATTGTAATCATCAAACGGTAGTCCTACGTCTAACGTCAACTGCCAAGTCAAATTCACCTTGATCAACGAACGAGCTATGTCGACAGTGACGATTCGCATCCGTCAATGATAACGAGCGGTAGGTAGGTATATAGGTCTTGTGACGGGTAGCGGGTAGGGACTTGGTTGGCTGAGTAACTGAGTCTAAGACAAAATTCTCCTACCAATCGATAGTGGTAGGTAATCTTGCATCACACCAGGTCAACGCATAGTGGCACGTAGAGGGAGGTCAGACCTAGCTAGGCATGCCAGTCCCGGGTCAGTAGAGGCATGGGCCTAGGTCTTGTGACGGGTAGCGGGTAGGGACGTGGTAAAAAAAGTCTATGCCAAAATATATTAACCACATCAGGTCAACGCATAGTGGCACGTAGAGGGAGGTCAGACCTAGCTAGGCATGCCAGTCCCGGGTCAGTAGAGGCATGGGCCTAGGTCTTGTGACGGGTAGCGGGTAGGGACTTGGTTGGCTGAGTATCTGAGTCTAAGACAAAATTCTCCTACCAATTGATAGTGGCAGGTAATCTTGCATCACACCAGGTCAACGCATAGTGGCACGTAGAGGGAGGTCAGACCTAGCTAGGCATGCCAGTCCCGGGTCAGTAGAGGCATGGGCCTAGGTCTTGTGACGGGTAGCGGTAGGGACTTGGTTGGCTGAGTATCTGAGTCTAAGACAAAATTCTCCTACGCAAGACAAAAGGTCAACGCATAGTGGCAAGTAGAGGGAGGTCAGACCTAGCTAGGCATGCCAGTTCCGGGTCAGTAGAGGCATGGGCCTAGGTCTTGTGACGGGTAGCGGGTAGGGACTTGGTTGGCTGAGTATCTGAGTCTAAGACAAAATTCTCCTACCAATTGATAGTGGTAGGTAATCTTGCATCACACCAGGTCAACGCATAGTGGCACGTAGAGGGAGGTCAGACCTAGCTAGGCACGTACCAGACCTAGCTAGGCATGCCAGTCCCGGGTCAGTAGAGGCATGGGCCTAGGTCTTGTGACGGGTAGCGGGTAGGGACTTGGTAAAAAAAAAGTCTAAGCCAAAATATATTAACCACACCAGGTCAACGCATAGTGGCACGTAGAGGGAGGTCAGACCTAGCTAGGCATGCCAGTCCCGGGTCAGTAGAGGCATGGGCCTAGGTCTTGTGACGGGTAGCGGGTAGGGACTTGGTTGGCTGAGTATCTGAGTCTAAGACAAAATTCTCCTACCAATTGATAGTGGTAGGTAATCTTGCATCACACCAGGTCAACGCATAGTGGCACGTAGAGGGAGGTCAGACCTAGCTAGGCATGCCAGTCCCAGGTCAGTAGAGGCATGGGCCTAGGTCTTGTGACGGGTAGCGGGTAGGGACGTGGTAAAAAAAAGTCTATGCCAAAATATATTAACCACATCAGGTCAACGCATAGTGGCACGTAGAGGGAGGTCAGACCTAGCTAGGCATGCCAGTCCCGGGTCAGTAGAGGCATGGGCCTAGGTCTTGTGACGGGTAGCGGGTAGGGACTTGGTTGGCTGAGTATCTGAGTCTAAGACAAAATTCTCCTACCAATTGATAGTGGCAGGTAATCTTGCATCACACCAGGTCAACGCATAGTGGCACGTAGAGGGAGGTCAGACCTAGCTAGGCATGCCAGTCCCAGGTCAGTAGAGGCATGGGCCTAGGTCTTGTGACAGGTAGCGGGTAGGGACTTGGTTGGCTGAGTATCTGAGTCTAAGACAAAATTCTCCTACCAATTGATAGTGGTAGGTAATCTTGCATCACACCAGGTCAACGCATAGTGGCACGTAGAGGGAGGTCAGACCTAGCTAGGCATGCCAGTCCCGGGTCAGTAGAGGCATGGGTCTAGGTCTTGTGACGGGTAGCGGGTAGGGACTTGGTTGGCTGAGTATCTGAGTCTAAGACAAAATTCTCCTACCAATTGATAGTGATAGGTAATCTTGCACACCAGGTCAACGCATAGTGGCACGAAGAGGGAGGTCAGACCTAGCTAGGCATGCCAGTCCCGGGTCAAAATTCTCCTACCAATTGATAGTGGTAGGTAATCTTGCATCACACCAGTTCAACGCATAGTGGCAAGTAGAGGGAGGTCTGACCTAGCTAGGCATGCCAGTCCCGGGTCAGTAGAGGCATGGGCCTAGGTCTTGTGACGGGTAGCGTGTAGGGACTTGGTTGGCTGAGTATCTGAGTCTAAGACAAAATTCTCCTACCAATTGATAGTGATAGGTAATCTTGCATCACACCAGGTCAACGCATAGTGGCACGTAGAGGGAGGTCAGACCTAGCTAGGCATGCCAGTCCTGGTCAAAATTCTCCTACCAATTGATAGTGGTAGGTAATCTTGCATCACACCAGTTCAACGCATAGTGGCAAGTAGAGGGAGGTCTGACCTAGCTAGGCATGCCAGTCCAGGTCAGTAGAGGCATGGGCCTAGGTCTTGTGACAGGTAGCGTGTAGGGACTTGGTTGGCTGAGTATCTGAGTCTAAGACAAAATTCTCCTACCAATTGATAGTGATAGGTAATCTTGCACACCAGGTCAACGCATAGTGGCACGAAGAGGGAGGTCAGACCTAGCTAGGCATGCCAGTCCCGGGTCAAAATTCTCCTACCAATTGATAGTGGTAGGTAATCTTGCACACCAGGTCAACGCATAGTGGCACGAAGAGGGGAGGTCAGACCTAGCTAGGCATGCCAGTCCTGGGTCAGTAGAGGCATGGGCCTAGGTCTTGTGACAGGTAGCAGGTAGGGACTTGGTTGGCTGAGTAACTGAGTCTAAGACAAAATTCTCCTACCAATTGATAGTGGTAGGTAATCTTGCATCACCCCAGGTCAACGCATAGTGGCACGTAGAGGAGGTCAGACCTAGCTAGGCATGCCAGTCCCAGGTCAGTAGAGGCATGGGCCTAGGTCTTGTGACAGGTAGCAGGTAGGGACTTGGTTGGCTGAGTAACTGAGTCTAAGACAAAATTCTCCTACCAATTGATAGTGATAGGTAATCTTGCACACCAGGTCAACGCATAGTGGCACGAAGAGGGAGGTCAGACCTAGCTAGGCATGCCAGTCCAGGTCAAAATTCTCCTACCAATTGATAGTGGTAGGTAATCTTGCATCACACCAGTTCAACGCATAGTGGCAAGTAGAGGGAGGTCTGACCTAGCTGGGCATGCCAGTCCAGGTCAGTAGAGGCATGGGCCTAGGTCTTGTGACAGGTAGCGTGTAGGGACTTGGTTGGCTGAGTATCTGAGTCTAAGACAAAATTCTCCTACCAATTGATAGTGATAGGTAATCTTGCACACCAGGTCAACGCATAGTGGCACGAAGAGGGAGGTCAGACCTAGCTAGGCATGCCAGTCCAGGTCAAAATTCTCCTACCAATTGATAGTGGTAGGTAATCTTGCATCACACCAGTTCAACGCATAGTGGCAAGTAGAGGGAGGTCTGACCTAGCTAGGCATGCCAGTCCAGGTCAGTAGAGGCATGGGCCTAGGTCTTGTGACAGGTAGCGTGTAGGGACTTGGTTGGCTGAGTATCTGAGTCTAAGACAAAATTCTCCTACCAATTGATAGTGATAGGTAATCTTGCACACCAGGTCATCGCATAGTGGCACGAAGAGGGAGGTCAGACCTAGCTAGGCATGCCAGTCCCGGGTCAAAATTCTCCTACCAATTGATAGTGATAGGTAATCTTGCACACCAGGTCAACGCATAGTGGCACGAAGAGGGAGGTCAGACCTAGCTAGGCATGCCAGTCCCAGGTCAGTAGAGGCATGGGCCTAGGTCTTGTGACGGGTAGCGGGTAGGGACTTGGTTGGCTGAGTAACTGAGTCTAAGACAAAATTCTCCTACCAATTGATAGTGGTAGGTAATCTTGCATCACACCAGGTCAACGCATAGTGGCACGTAGAGGGAGGTCAGACCTAGCTAGGCATGCCAGTCCCAGGTCAGTAGAGGCATGGGCCTAGGTCTTGTGACGGGTAGCGGGTAGGGACTTGGTTGGCTGAGTAACTGAGTCTAAGACAAAATTCTCCTACCAATTGATAGTGGTAGGTAATCTTGCACACCAGGTCAACGCATAGTGGCACGAAGAGGGAGGTCAGACCTAGCTAGGCATGCCAGTCCCGGGTCAAAATTCTCCTACCAATTGATAGTGGTAGGTAATCTTGCATCACACCAGTTCAACGCATAGTGGCAAGTAGAGGGAGGTCTGACCTAGCTAGGCATGCCAGTCCCGGGTCAGAACAGACAAGCGCCGAGGTCGTGTGACGGGTAGCGTGTAGGGACTTGGTTGGCTGAGTATCTGAGTCTAAGACAAAATTCTCCTACCAATTGGTAGTGATAGGTAATCTTGCACACCAGGTCATCGCATAGTGGCACGAAGAGGGAGGTCAGACCTAGCTAGGCATGCCAGTCCCGGGTCAAAATTCTCCTACCAATTGATAGTGATAGGTAATCTTGCACACTAGGTCAACGCATAGTGGCACGAAGAGGGAGGTCAGACCTAGCTAGGCATGCCAGTCCCGGGTCAGTAGAGGCATGGGCCTAGGTCTTGTGACGGGTAGCGGGTAGGGACTTGGTTGGCTGAGTAACTGAGTCTAAGACAAAATTCTCCTACCAATTGATAGTGGTAGGTAATCTTGCATCACACCAGGTCAACGCATAGTGGCACGTAGAGGGAGGTCAGACCTAGCTAGGCATGCCAGTCCCGGGTCAGTAGAGGCATGGGCCTAGGTCTTGTGACGGGTAGCGGGTAGGGACTTGGTTGGCTGTGGCACGTAGAGGGAGGTCAGACCTAGCTAGGCATGCCAGTCCCGGGTCAAAATTCTCCTACCAATTCATAGTGGTAGGTAATCTTGCATCACACCAGGTCAACGCATAGTAGGCATGCCAGTCCCAGGTCAGTAGAGGCATGGGCCTAGGTCTTGTGACGGGTAGCGGGTAGGGACTTGGTTGGCTGAGTATCTGAGTCTAAGACAAAATTCTCCTACCAATTGATAGTGGTAGGTAATCTTGCATCACACCAGGCCAACGCATAGTGGCACGTAGAGGGAGGTCAGACCTAGCTAGGCATGCCAGTCCCGGCTGAGTAGAGGCACGGCAGTGCGTGGCGTGGGGCTAGGGCTTGTGACGGGTTGGCGGGTAGGGACGTGGTATAAAAAGTCTAAGTCAAAATATATTAACTACATGCATGTTGAACCCGCGCGGCGCATGACTCAATGCTACGTAATCTTGCATCACACCAGGCCAACGCATAGTGGCACGTAGAGGGAGGTCAGACCTAGCTAGGCATGCCAGTCCCGGGTCAGTAGAGGCATGGGCCTAGGTCTTGTGACGGGTAGCGGGTAGGGACTTGGTTGGCTGAGTATCTGAGTCTAAGACAAAATTCTCCTACCAATTGATAGTGGTAGGTAATCTTGCATCACACCAGGCCAACGCATAGTGGCACGTAGAGGGAGGTCAGACCTAGCTAGGCATGCCAGTCCCGGCAGAGTAGAGGCATGCCAGTCCATGGCATGGGCCTAGGTCTTGTGACGGGTTGGCGGGTAGGGACGTGGTATAAAAAGTCTAAGTCAAAATATATTAACTACATGCATGTTGAACCCGCGCGGCGCATGACTCAATGCTACGTAATCTTGCATCACACCAGGCCAACGCATAGTGGCACGTGTAGAGGGAGGTCAGACCTAGCTAGGCATGCCAGTCCCAGGTCAGTAGAGGCATGGGCCTAGGTCTTGTGACGGGTAGCGGGTAGGGAGGTCAGACCTAGCTAGGCATGCCAGTCCCGGGTCAGTAGAGGCATGGGCCTAGGTCTTGTGACGGGTAGCGGGTAGGGACTTGGTTGGCTGAGGCACGTAGAGGGAGCTAGCTAGGCATGCCAGTCCTGGTCAAAATTCTCCTACCAATTCATAGTGGTAGGTAAGATTGCATCACACCAGGTCAACGCATAGAGGCAAGAAGGGGGAGGTCAGACCTAGCTAGGCATGCCAGTCCAGGTCAGTAGAGGCATGGGCCTAGGTCTTGTGACGGGTTGGCGGGTTTGGACGTGGTAAAAAAAAAAAGTCTAAGCCAAAAATATATTAACCACACCCAGGTCAACGCATAGTGGCACGTAGAGGAGGTCAGACCTAGCTAGGCATGCCAGTCCCGGGTCAGTAGAGGCATGGGCCTAGGTCTTGTGACGGGTAGCGGGTAGGGACTTGGTTGGCTGAGTATCTGAGTCTAAGACAAAATTCTCCTACCAATTGATAGTGGTAGGTAGTCTTGCATCACACCAGGTCAACGCATAGTGGCACGTAGAGGGAGGTCAGACCTAGCTAGGCATGCCAGTCCCGGGTCAGTAGAGGCATGGGCCTAGGTCTTGTGACGGGTAGCGGGTAGGGACTTGGTAGGCTGAGTATCTGAGTCTAAGACAAAATTCTCCTACCAATTGATACTGGTAGGTAATTTTGCATCACACCAGGTCAACGCAGAGTGGCACGTGTAGGGGAGGTCAGACCTAGCTAGGCATGCCAGTCCAGGTCAGTAGAGGCATGGGCCTAGGTCTTGTGATGGGTAGCAGGTAGGCACTTGGTAGGCAGAGTATCTGAGTCTAAGACAAAATCCTCCAAGACAAAAGGTCAACGACAAAAGACAAAAGGTCAACGCATAGTGGCAGGTAGAGTGGTATTGATAGTGGTAGGTAATCTTGCATCACACCAGGTCAACGCATAGTGGCACGTAGAGGGAGGTCAGACCTAGCTAGGCATGCCAGTCCCGGGTCAGTAGAGGCATGCCAGTCCATGGCATGGGCCTAGGTCTTGTGACGGGTTGGCGGGTAGGGACGTGGTAAAAAAAGTCTAAGTCAAAATATATTAACTACATGCATGTTGAACCCGCGCGGCGCATGACTCAATGCTACGTAATCTTGCATCACACCAGGTCAACGCATAGTGGCACGTAGAGGGAGGTCAGACCTAGCTAGGCATGCCAGTCCCGGGTCAGTAGAGGCATGGGCCTAGGTCTTGTGACGGGTAGCGGGTAGGGACTTGGTTGGCTGTGGCACGTAGAGGGAGCTAGCTAGGCATGCCAGTCCCTGGTCAAAATTCTCCTACCAATTCATAGTGGTAGGTAATCTTGCATCACTCCAGGTCAACGCATAGTGGCAAGTAGAGGGAGGTCAGACCTAGCTAGGCATGCCAGTCCCAGGTCAGTCAGTCAGTCAGTAGAGGCATGGGCCTAGGTCTTGTGACGGGTTGGCGGGTAGGGACTTGGTTGGCATGCCAGTCCCGGGTCAGTAGATGCATGGGCCTAGGTCTTGTGACGGGTAGCGGGTGGGGACTTGGTTTGCTGAGTATCTGAGTCTATGACAAAATTCTCCTACCAATTGATAGTGGTAGGTAATCTTGCATCACTCCAGGTCAACGCATAGTGGCAAGTAGAGGGAGGTCAGACCTAGCTAGGCATGCCAGTCCCAGGTCAGTAGAGGCATGGGCCTAGGTCTTGTGACGGGTAGCGGGTAGGGACTTGGTAAAAAAAAGTCTAAGCCAAGATATATTACCCACACCAGGTGAACGCGGAGTGGCACGTAGAGGGAGGTCAGACCTAGCTAGGCATGCCAGTTCCAGGTCAGTAGAGGCATGGGCCTAGGTCTTGTGACGGGTAGCGGGTAGGGACTTGGTTGGCTGAGTATCTGAGTCTAAGACAAAATTCTCCTACCAATTGATAGTGGTAGGTAATCTTGCATCACACCAGGTCAACGCATAGTGGCACGTAGAGGGAGGTCAGACCTAGCTAGGCATGCCAGTCCCGGGTCAGTAGAGGCATGGGCCTAGGTCTTGTGACGGGTAGCGGGTAGGGACGTGGTAAAAAAAAAGTCTAAGCCAAAATATATTAACCACACCAGGTAAACGCATAGTGGCACGTAGAGGGAGGTCAGACCTAGCTAGGCATGCCAGTCCCAGGTCAGTAGAGGCATGGGCCTAGGTCTTGTGACGGGTAGCGGGTAGGGACTTGGTTGGCTGAGTATCTGAGTCTAAGACAAAATTCTCCTACCAATTGATAGTGATAGGTAATCTTGCACACCAGGTCAACGCATAGTGGCACGAAGAGGGAGGTCAGACCTAGCTAGGCATGCCAGTCCCGGGTCAAAATTCTCCTACCAATTGATAGTGGTAGGTAATCTTGCATCACACCAGGTCAACGCATAGTGGCACGTGGAGGGAGGGCAGACCTAGCTAGGCATGCCAGTCCCAGGTCAGTAGAGGCATGGGCCTAGGTCTTGTGACCTAGGGTAGGGACTTGGCTGAGTATCTGAGTCTAAGACAAAATTCTCTTACCAATTGATAGTGGTAGGTAATCTTGCATCACACCAGGTCAACGCATAGTGGCACGTAGAGGGAGGTCAGACCTAGCTAGGCATGCCAGTCTCGGGTCAGTAGAGGCATGGGCCTAGGTCTTGTGACGGGTTGGCGTAGGGACTTGGTTGGCTGAGTATCTGAGTCTAAGACAAAATTCTCCTACGCAAGACAAAAGGTCAACGCATAGTGGCAAGTAGAGGGAGGTCAGACCTAGCTAGGCATGCCAGTCCCAGGTCAGTAGAGGCATGGGCCTAGGTCTTGTGACGGGTTGGCGGGTAGGGACTTGGTAAAAACAAGTCTAAGTCAAAATATATTAACTACACGCATGTTAAAGCCACGCGGCGCATGACTCAATGCGACTTGGTTGGCTGAGTATCTGAGTCTAAGACAAAATTCTCCTACCAATTGATAGTGGTAGGTAATCTTGCATCACACCAGGTCAACGCATAGTGGCACGTAGAGGGAGGTCAGACCTAGCTAGGCATGCCAGTCCCAGGTCAGTAGAGGCATGGGCCTAGGTCTTGTGACGGGTAGCGGGTAGGGACTTGGTAGGCTGAGTATCTGAGTCTAAGACAAAATTCTCCTACGCAAGACAAAAGACAAAAGGTCAACGCATAGTGGCAAGTAGAGGGAGGTCAGACCTAGCTAGGCATGCCAGTTCCGGGTCAGTAGAGGCATGGGCCTAGGTCTTGTGACGGGTTGGCGGGTAGGGACTTGGTAAAAAAATGTCTAAGTCAAAATATATTAACTACACGCATGTTGAAGCCGCGCGGCGCATGACTCAATGCTAGGTAATCTTGCTGAGTATCTGAGTCTTAGACAAAATTCTCCTACCAATTGATAGTGGTAGGTAATCTTGCATCACGCCAGGTCAACGCATAGTCGCACGTAGAGGGAGGTCAGACCTAGCTAGGCATGCCAGTCCCGGGTCAGTAGAGGCATGGGCCTAGGTCTTGTGACGGGTAGCGGGTAGGGACTTGGTTGGCTGAGTATCTGAGTCTAAGACAAAATTCTCCTACGCAAGACAAAAGACAAAAGGTCAACGCATAGTGGCAAGTAGAGGGAGGTCAGACCTAGCTAGGCATGCCAGTTCCGGGTCAGTAGAGGCATGGGCCTAGGTCTTGTGACGGGTTGGCGGGTAGGGACTTGGTAAAAAAAGTCTAAGTCAAAATATATTAACTACACGCATGTTGAAGCCGCGCGGCGCATGACTCAAGGGTAAAAAAAGGCTATCTGAGTCTAAGACAAAATTCTCCTACCAATTGATAGTGGTAGGTAATCTTGCATCACACCAGGTCAACGCATAGTGGCACGTAGAGGAGGTCAGACCTAGCTAGGCATGCCAGTCTCAGGTCAGTAGAGGCATGGGCCTAGGTCTTGTGACGGGTAGCGGGAAGGGACTTGGTTGGCGGAGTATCTGAGTCTAAGACAAAATGCTCCTACGCAAGACAAAAGACAAAAGGTCAACGCATAGTGGCACGTAGAGGGAGGTCAGACCTAGCTAGGCATGCCAGTTCCGGGTCAGTAGAGGCATGGGCCTAGGTCTTGTGACGGGTTGGCGGGTAGGGACTGGGCAAACAAAGTATAATTCAAAATATATTAACTACACGCATGTTGAAGCCGCGCGGCGCATGACTCAAGGGTAAAAAAAAGGCTATCTGAGTCTAAGACAAAATTCTCCTGCCAATTGATAGTGGTAGGTAATCTTGCATCACACCAGGTCAACGCATAGTGGCACGTAGAGGGAGGTCAGACCTAGCTAGGCATGCCAGTCCCGGGTAAGTAGAGGCATGGGCCTAGGTCTTGTGACGGGTTGGCGGGTAGGGACGTGGTAAAAAAGTCTAAGTCAAAATATATTAACTACATGCATGTTGAAGCCGCGCGGCGCATGACTCAATGCTAGGTAATCCCAAGCAGCACAAGTCGGATAAAAATGGTTGCAGCAACTTGATTGTGACTGAATCCGAATACATATAAGTTGCAGTAACCCATTTGGAACATGTGTGTTGCTAGGGTCTTGCATCACGCCAGGTCAACGGCATGAAGTGGCACGTAGAGGGAGGTCATGCCTCTACTGACCTAGACCTAGCTAGGCATGCCAGTCCCAGGTCAGTAGAGGCATGGGCCTAGGTCTTGTGACGGGTAGCGGGTAGGGACTTGGTTGGCTGAGTATCTGAGTCTAAGACAAAATTCTCCTACCAATTGATAGTGGTAGGTAATCATGCATCACACCAGGTCAACGCATAGTGGAACGTAGAGGGAGGTCAGACCTAGCTAGGCATGCCAGTCCCAGGTCAGTAGAGGCATGGGCCTAGGTCTTGTGACGGGTAGCGGGTAGGGACTTGGTAGGCTGAGTATCTGAGTCTAAGACAAAATTCTCCTGCCAATTGATAGTGGTAGGTAATCTTGCATCACACCAGGTCAACGCATAGTGGCACGTAGAGGGAGGTCAGACCTAGCTAGGCATGCCAGTCCCGGGTCAGTAGAGGCATGGGCCTAGGTCTTGTGACGGGTAGCGGGTAGGGACTTGGTTGGCTGAGTATCTGAGGTCAGACCTAGCTAGGCATGCCAGTCCCGGGTCAGTAGAGGCATGGGCCTAGGTCTTGTGACGGGTAGCGGGTAGGGACTTGGTTGGCTAGCTAGGCATGCCAGTCCCGGGTCAGTAGAGGCATGGGTCTAGGTCTTGTGACGGGTAGCGGGTAGGGGCTTGGTTGGCTGAGTATCTGAGTCTAAGACAAAATTCTCCTGCCAATTGATAGTGGTAGGTAATCTTGCATCACACCAGGTCAACGCATAGTGGCAGGTAGAGAGGTCAGACCTAGCTAGGCATACCATCAATGCCAGTCAGTAGAGGCATGGGCCTAGGTCTTGTGACGGGTAGCGGGTAGGGACTTGGTTGGCTGAGTATCTGAGTCTAAGACAAAAATTCTCCTACCAATTGATAGTGGTAGGTAATCTTGCATCACACCAGGTCAACGCATAGTGGAACGTAGAGGAGGTCAGACCTAGCTAGGCATGCCAGTCCCAGGTCAGTCGAGGGGGGGCCTAGGTCTTGTGACAGGTAGCAGGTAGGGACTTGGTAGACTGAGTATCTGAGTCTAAGACAAAATTATCCTACCAATTGATAGTGGTAGGTAATCTTGCATCACACCAGGTCAACGCATAGTGGCACGTAGAGGGAGGTCAGACCTAGCTAGGAATGCTAGTCCCAGGTCAGTAGAGGCATGGGCTTAGGTCTTGTGACAGGTTGGCAGGTAGGGACTTGGTAAAAAGTCTAAGTCAAAATATATTAACTACACGCATATTGAAGCCGCGCGGCGCATGACTCAATGCTAGGTAATCCCCGAGCAGCACAAGTCGGATAAAAATGGTTGCAGCAACTTGATTGTGACTGAATCCGATTACATATAAGTTGCAGTAACCCATTTGGAACATGTGTGCTGCTAGGGTCTTGCATCACGCCAGGTCAACGCATAGTGGCACGTAGAGGGAGGTCATGCCTCTACTGACCTAGACCTAGCTAGGCATGCCAGTCCCGGGTCAGTAGAGGCATGGGCCTAGGTCTTGTGACGGGTAGCGGGTAGGGACTTGGTTGGCTGAGTATCTGAGTCTAAGACAAAATTCTCCTGCCAATTGATAGTGGTAGGTAATCTTGCATCACACCAGGTCAACGCATAGTGGCACGTAGAGGGAGGTCAGACCTAGCTAGGCATGCCATGCCAGTCAGTAGAGGCATGGGCCTAGGTCTTGTGACAGGTAGCGGGTAGGGACTTGGTTGGCTGAGTATCTGAGTCTAAGACAAAATTCTCCTGCCAATTGATAGTGGTAGGTAATCTTGCATCACACCAGGTCAACGCATAGTGGCACGTAGAGGGAGGTCAGACCTAGCTAGGCATGCCAGGCCAGTAGAGGCATGGGCCTAGGTCTTGTGACGGGTAGCGGGTAGGGACTTGGTTGGCTGAGTAACTGAGTCTAAGACAAAATTCTCCTACCAATTGATAGTGGTAGGTAATCTTGCATCACACCAGGTCAACGCATAGTGGCACGTAGAGGGAGGTCAGACCTAGCTAGGCATGCCAGTCCCGGGTCAGTAGAGGCATGGGCCTAGGTCTTGTGACGGGTATCGGGTAGGGACTTGGTTGGCTGAGTATCTGAGTCTAAGACAAAATTCTCCTACCAATTGATAGTGGTAGGTAATCTTGCATCACACCAGGTCAACGCATAGTGGCACGTAGAGGGAGGTCAGACCTAGCTAGGCATGCCAGGCCAGTCAGTAGAGGCATGGGCCTAGGTCTTGTGACGGGTAGCGGGTAGGGACTTGGTTGGCTGAGTATCTGAGTCTAAGACAAAATTCTCCTACCAATTGATAGTGGTAGGTAATCTTGCATCACACCAGGCCAACGCATAGTGGCACGTAGAGGGAGGTCAGACCTAGCTAGGCATGCCAGTCCCGGGTCAGTAGAGGCATGCCAGTCCATGGCATGGGCCTAGGTCTTGTGACGGGTTGGCGGGTAGGGACGTGGTATAAAAAGTCTAAGTCAAAATATATTAACTACATGCATGTTGAACCCGCGCGGCGCATGACTCAATGCTACGTAATCTTGCATCACACCAGGTCAACGCATAGTGGCACGTAGAGGGAGGTCAGACCTAGCTAGGCATGCCAGTCCCGGGTCAGTAGAGGCATGGGCCTAGGTCTTGTGACGGGTAGCGGGTAGGGACTTGGTTGGCTGTGGCACGTAGAGGGAGCTAGCTAGGCATGCCAGTCCCTGGTCAAAATTCTCCTACCAATTCATAGTGGTAGGTAATCTTGCATCACACCAGGTCGACGCATAGTGGCAAGTAGAGGGAGGTCAGACCTAGCTAGGCATGCCAGTCCCGGGTCCGTAGAGGCATGGGTCTAGGTCTTGTGACGGGTAGCGGGTAGGGACTTGGTTGGCTGAGTATCTGAGTCTAAGACAAAATTCTCCTGCCAATTGATAGTGGTAGGTAATCTTGCATCACACCAGGTCAACGCATAGTGGCACGTAGAGGGAGGTCAGACCTAGCTAGGCATGCCATGCCAGTCAGTAGAGGCATGGGCCTAGGTCTTGTGACGGGTAGCGGGTAGGGACTTGGTTGGCTCTGAGTCTAAGTCTGAGTCTAAGACAAAATTCTCCTGCCAATTGATAGTGGTAGGTAATCTTGCATCACACCAGGTCAATGCATAGTGGCACGTGGAGGGCGGTCAGACCTACCTAAGCATCCCAGTCCAGGGTCAGTAGAGCATGGGCCTAGGTCTTGTGACAGGTTAAGGGTAGGGACTTGGTAAAAAAAGTCTAAGTCAAAATATATTAACTACACGCATGTTGAAGCCGCGCGGCGCTGTGACTCAATGCGGTAATCTTGCATCACGCCAGGTCAACGCATGAAGTGGCACGTAGAGGGGAGGTCAGACCTAGCTAGGCATGCCATGCCAGTCAGTATGGGACGGTGGTCTTGTGACCTATGTAGTAGGGACTAGTTAGGTCTCTGAGTCTAAGTCATCTAAGACAAAATTCAAGACAAAATTCTGCCAATTGATAGTGGTAGGTAATCTGCATCACACCAGGTCAATGCATAGTGGCACGTGTGGAGGGAGGTCAGACCTAGCTAGGCATGCCAGTCCCAGGTCAGTAGAGGCATGGGCCTAGGTCTTGTGACGGGTAGCGGGTAGGGACTTGGTTGGCTGAGTATCTGAGTCTAAGACAAAATTCTCCTGCCAATTGATAGTGGTAGGTAATCTTGCATCACACCAGGTCAACGCATAGTGGCACGTAGAGGGAGGTCAGACCTAGCTAGGCATGCCAGTCCCAGGTCAGTAGAGGCATGGGCCTAGGTCTTGTGACGGGTAGCGGGTAGGGACTTGGTTGGCTGAGTATCTGAGTCTAAGACAAAATTCTCCTACCAATTGATAGTGGTAGGTAATCTTGCATCACACCAGGTCAACGCATAGTGGAACGTAGAGGGAGGTCAGACCTAGCTAGGCATGCCAGTCCCAGGTCAGTAGAGGCATGGGCCTAGGTCTTGTGACGGGTAGCGGGTAGGGACTTGGTAGGCTGAGTATCTGAGTCTAAGACAAAATTCTCCTACCAATTGATAGTGGTAGGTAATCTTGCATCACACCAGGTCAACGCATAGTGGCACGTAGAGGGAGGTCAGACCTAGCTAGGCATGCCAGTCCCAGGTCAGTAGAGGCATGGGCCTAGGTCTTGTGACGGGTTGGCGGGTAGGGACTTGGTTGGCTGAGTATCTGAGTCTAAGACAAAAAACCTACCAATTGATAGTGGTAATCTTGCACTGCCACCAGGTCAACGCATAGTGGAACGTAGAGGGAGGTCAGACCATAGCTAGGCATACCAGTCCTGGGTCAGTAGAGGCATGCCCTAGTCTTGTGATGGGTGGCAGCGGTGGGGACTCTGGTTGGCTGGTATCTGAGTCTAAGACATAAGTCTCCTAGTCAATTTATAGTGGTAGGTAATCTTGCATCACACCAGGTCAACGCATAGTGGCACATGGAGGAGGTCAGAACCTAGCTAGGCATGCCAGACCCAGGTGGCCAGTAGAGGCATGGGCCTGGGTGCAGAGACAGGTAGCAGGTAGGGACGTGGTAAAAAAGTCTATGCCAAAATATATCGTACTGTCAACACCGCTTAGTGGCATGCATGAGGGAGGTCAGACCTAGGCTAGTATGCCAGTCCTGGGTCAGTAGAGGCATGCCAGTCCATGCAGTATTCAGGTCTTGTGAAGCAGGATGGCAAGGTAGACGTGGTAAAAAAAAGTCTAAGTCAAAATATATTAACTACACGCATGTTGAAGCCGCGCGGTGCATGACTCAATGCTAGGTAATCTTGCATCACACCATGTCAACGCATAGTGGCACGTAGAGGGAGGTCAGACCTAGCTAGGCATGCCAGTTCCGGGTCAGTAGAGGCATGCCAGTCCATGGCATGGGCCTAGGTCTTGTGACGGGATGGCGGGTAGGGACGTGGTAAAAAAAGTCTAAGTCAAAATATATTAACTACATGCATGTTGAACCCGCGCGGCGCATGACTCAATGCTACGTAATCTTGCATCACAACAGGTCAACGCAGAGGGGCACGTAGAGGAAGGTCAGACCTAGCTAGGCATGCCAGTCCCGGGTCAGTAGAGGCATGGGCCTAGGTCTTGTGACGGGTAGCGGGTAGGGACTTGGTTGGCTGTGGCACGTAGAGGGAGGTCAGACCTAGCTAGGCATGCCAGTCCCGGGTCAAAATTCTCCTACCAATTGATAGTGGTAGGTAATCTTGCATCACACCAGGTCAACGCATAGTGGCACGTAGAGGGAGGTCAGACCTAGCTAGGCATGCCAGTCCCAGGTCAGTAGAGGCATGGGCCTAGGTCTTGTGACGGGTAGCAGGTAGGGACTTGGTTGGCTGAGTATCTGAGTCTAAGACAAAATTCTCCTACCAATTGATAGTGGTAGGTAATCTTGCATCACACCAGGTCAACGCATAGTGGCACGTAGAGGGAGGTCAGACCTAGCTAGGCATGCCAGTCCCAGGTCAGTAGAGGCATGGGCCTAGGTCTTGTGACGGGTAGCGGGTAGGGACTTGGTTGGCTGAGTAACTGAGTCTAAGACAAAATTCTCCTGCCAATTGATAGTGGTAGGTAATCTTGCATCACACCAGGTCAACGCATAGTGGCACGTAGAGGGAGGTCAGACCTAGCTAGGCATGCCAGTCCAGGTCAGTAGAGGCATGGGCCTAGGTCCTGTGACAGGTTGGCAGGTAGGGACTTGGTAAAAAAAGTCTAAGTCAAAATATATTAACTACACGCATGTTGAAGCCGCGCAGCTCATGACTCAATGCTAGGTAATCTTGCATCACACCAGGTCAACGCATAGTGGCACGTAGAGGGAGGTCAGACCTAGCTAGGCATGCCAGTCCCAGGTCAGTAGGGGCGTGGGCCCTAGGTCTTGTGACGGGTAGCGGGTAGGGACTTGGTTGGCTGAGTATCTGAGTCTAAGACAAAATTCTCCTAACAATTGATAGTGGTAGGTAATCTTGCATCACACCAGGTCAACGCATAGTGGCACGTAGAGGGAGGTCAGACCTAGCTAGGCATGCCAGTCCCAGGTCAGTAGAGGCATGGGCCTAGGTCTTGTGACAGGTAGCAGGTAGGGACTTGGTTGGCTGAGTATCTGAGTCTAAGACAAAATTCTCCTACCAATTGATAGTGGTAGGTAATCTTGCATCACACCAGGTCAACGCATGAAGTGGCACGTAGAGGGAGGTCAGACCTAGCTAGGCATGCCAGTCCCGGGTCAGTAGATGCATGGGCCTAGGTCTTGTGACGGGTTGGCGGGTAGGGACTTGGTAAAAAAAAGTCTAAGTCAAAATATATTAACTACACGCATGTTGAAGCCGCGCGGCGCATGACTCAATGCTAGGTAATCTTGCATCACACTAGGTCAACGCATAGTGGCAAGTAGAGGGAGGTCTGACCTAGCTAGGCATGCCAGTCCCAGGTCAGTAGAGGCATGGGCCTAGGTCTTGTGACAGGTAGCGGGTAGGGACTTGGTTGGCTGAGTATCTGAGTCTAAGACAAAATTCTCCTACCAATTGATAGTGGTAGGTAATCTTGCATCACACATGGTCAGGGCATAGTGGCACATTCAGCGAGGTCAGACCTAGCTAGGCATGCTAGTCCCAGGTCAGTAGAGGCATGGGCCTAGGTCTTGTGACGGGTAGCGGGTAGGGACTTGGTTGGCTGAGTAACTGAGTCTAAGACAAAATTCTCCTATGTACCCATTGTAGTACATTTAACAGAATCTGCGTATGGAAGACATCCGCGGTTATCCAAGAAATACCGGAAGTGAAAGCCTTCAGATCTACACGCGTAACCAATGATCTACAGGCCTATTTTGTTAATGTAATGTACCCATTGTAGTACATATAACAGAATCTGCGTATCGAAGACGTTCGCGGATATCCAAGAAATACCTGAAGTGGAGGTCTTCAGATCTACGCGCGTAACCAATGATATACAGGCCTGTTTTGTAAATGTAATATACCCATTGTGGTACATATGATAGAATCTGCGTATGGAAGATCTTCACGGTTATCCAAGAAATCCCTGAAGTGAAGGCCTTTAGGTTTACATGCGTAACCAATGACCTACAGGCCTGCATTGTAAATGTAATGTACCCATTGTAGTACATATAACAAAATCTGCGTATGGAAGACGTTCGCGGTTATCCAAGAAATACCGGAAGTGAAGGCCTTTAGATCTACAGGCGTAACCAATGATCTATAGGCCTGTTTTGCAAATGCAATATACCCATGGTGGTACCTATGATAGAATTTGCGTATGGAAGATCTTCACGGTTATCCAAAAAATCCTGAAGTGGAGGCCTTCAGATCTACACGCGTAACCAATGATC